>NC_049982.1:13075932-13080225 GCF_000003815.2 Branchiostoma floridae
TATCTATATTTCTCCACTACAAATTTACTAAATATCCCAGTACAGTATCTACTATTACAATACGTCAAGGAAATGTGAGGGATGGTCTTCATCATCCCTTTGTAGACCTTGGTTCTGGAATGTTCATCCACCATCTGGAAGTCAATGTTTTCTTTGCTTGTCCCAGTTACATGTTTAACCCAAATTCAAGTCAGGTCAATTGCACATGTGGCTTGTTGTTGATCTGATGGAGCCCAGTTGAAAAACCAATGTAGTCTCCTTGTCCCAGTTACATGTATTATCATGTATTACAAGCAAGGTCAACATCATCTAGGCAGGTTTTCCTTCTGTGGCGGAACGTGAGATATGATCTTGGTCTTGTAGCAGGATGTAGAGAGGAGAACCAATATTATCAGGGCTATATACATATATTAATGCTAATGTGTTGGATTTTTGTCCAAAGTTTAACCAAATTATTGTTGTTGTCGTCCCTGTGCAGGCAGCCTGGGTGGACTGTGTGTGTGACATCTCAAAGGAGTTCCAGAGGAAAGCGGAAGCGGAGATACACAGTATCCTAACAGCCAGTTGGCTGCCACCTGAAGACAACATGTCAGGTGTCAACCTGAAGACAAGAAGTCAAAAGTTTTATATGTACTCTATAGGAGACATTTTTCGTTCAGTTGCTGCTCGGTTTATATTAACGTTCCCTTGGTACAGAAAATCGATATCTTTCGTTCGAAGTTTATGTTGTACTCTCAAGATTCTCCCATCAATACTTTTATCTTTGGTTTATTTGTTAATGAAATACATTGCAATATGGTAGTCAATAACTATACTTCCAAAGTCTTCTCACAAATTGTACAATACCATTGAATGGAATTTCTATAAGGTTCAAACATCTATGTATGGATTTTAGATGGAATTGACAAGGATGAATATGTATTACATTTTGTACCTTTCTTTGAACCATCCAAATGACCAGGGGCACAGTTTCCCCCAGATCTATGGCTTTGTAGAGGATGTATAACTGTAAACAAAGCAAAATACACCAGGAATCTGTTGTAGTTATATTGCAATCCCCATACATAGTATGGGATGCAATATATTGTTTTTCCTTGGTTTCTTCTTCTTCTCCTGTCAAATCTTCAAATGGGATTAACTTTTTTATTTTTGGACCAAATGACCTGAAATTTGGTATGGGCATAGAGTTGGCAAATACCCCCAGACGTTTTTTTCATTTTTTTCACAAAGGCCTTAAAAATCATTTTATTGCGTTTTTTGGGCAACTTTTGGACAAATTTGCAAATTTGTGGGCCCTGTGCCCTGGTATTACAACGACAAGAACTGAAATTTGGCACAGGGGTACCTTGGACATATGCCCACAGGGTATCATTCGTGTTGGTGATATACACCACTTGGAAATCATTCATTTTTGAGTGTTTTCGGCTATATTCCGACCAAAAATGTGCCAAAAACCTCCGAGACACTCTCTTAGAATCCCATGCACGTTCGATGTTCGATATAGTCTAACGTAATTCGTTGATCGAACGTGTGTTCCGACATGGGGTTACCTGCGGTCATCCCGTAAACCAGCATCGATCACGTGGAACAACGTTGAAACTTCTGGCTGTTTTACCCACTGACGAAACTTGACAATGATTGAATGAATAAAATGTTCGCACATCACTGTACTGGTGTTGTTGTACCTGTAAAATTCATACCGACGATGAAAATTTGCCAGTTTACCATGAACGTGTGCTCCAATTTGGGGTTACCTGCGATCATCCCGTAAACCGACATCGATCGCGCAGCACAACGTTTAAACTCACGGCTGTTTTAACCAAAACTTAAAAACACATAAGACACATACATCAATGAGTATTGTTGTTAGAGGTAAGTTATACCGTCAATGATCACACTTTCTCCCGGTTTCTGTTGCCGCGCCTCCTTACTTGTCGAACCCGGAAGTGCTGTTTTGCACAGCATCCAAACGCTTTCAAAATCAGCTTTTAAGCGCTTTAAACTGATTTCACACCGTTAACTTGTTATAATATAATGTATTTGTATCAGTACCGAATAAATAACTAATGCTCTATGTTTGTTACAGCCGGCTGATGTTTAAAAAATCATTTCTTAGCGTAGATACGCTGTCTGAAAAGCCAATTCAGTTTGTAGGGGGATAACTTAAAAACTATCAATTTTATTTTACGAATCGAGATACAAAGATGATAAAAACTAGTAAAAATATATTTCTAGTAAATTATCACAACTATGATATTGATGTTTTTTTTACAATATTTGACATGAAGTACTCTATTTATGTGGTATTCTTTATATCCCCCGAATGGCCACCATATGATGGTAATAGTATGTTCCAAATATTTGCATACGTTGGAGCGTTCTATTCATATCTAGGGTGAACCTGCTATTGACAACCCAGGTGAATGCCGTTTTTGTAACAATAAACAGTCCTTTAACAAAGATATGTGTATGATATCATTTTGATTAGTATTTTGCATAAAATAAAGAATATTACTTGAACAAAAACGAACCCAACCACGACAGTTTTATAAGTTCACCCCTGACAATGCTGGAAGATGGTTTCACCGTTTCGAGTTCGAAGTTCAGACGTGCAGACGAGGACGTCTGAACCATTAGGAAGTCCGGAAAGTTTTCTCAGTTCTCTCACGGAAACTTTCCTACTAAAACTTTCTAGCGGTAGCGTCAACAATATCTTGTACTTCATTTCTTCAAAGTCGAAAGATCGACAAACGTCGAAGCGGTTCGGAGGATCCACTGTCGTGATTTTTCATCAGGGAAGCGAGTGCCGACCAAGGTGCGTACATGATAGTAGTTTTCCCGCCAAATGTACATATCACAGAAAACTAAATAAGTAATTTAATTTATTGAACTGCTAGAAAAAAAAATGTTATATCAGATAGTGTTTGCAGAAATGTAGGGTGATGCTTCTTCCCTGTACTAAGATGTAGATTTTTAAAACTGATTTTGTTGTCAAACTAATAAAAAATGCACAAAAGCGTAACGACTATGTTCCATAGAACACCCATTCGAGAATTCGAAAGAAAAACAAAACTGTTTTCGCTCCAGTAAATCTACTCAGCTCAGGGTGTCAAGAAATGTTATATTCTAGCCAGGGCTCTAGCCAGCTCGAAATTTTTTTCCGTCAGCCAATTCCCATTGTCACGAAAATATTATTCCAGGAGTTAGAGAGACTGAACTGAGACCTTGAAAAACCGGTTTTAATGAGATTATCGTATGAGAAAGGGCACCGACACACATTGTCAACAATCATAACAATAGCAAAACAAATAGTGTGTGGCTTTTACGGCCGTGGACGGCGTCCCCAAGCCGCCTGTAGCTTCCACCATGGAGCTTTTATCAGATTTCTGTCCGTCAAGGTTGACGGATTGGTTTTAAAATTTTTCCGTCACACGCAGCAAATTTCCGTCAATTGACGGAAAAACGGACGCTGGCTAGAGCCCTGATTCTAGCACTATTTTACTAGAAAATTCTTAGTTTGTTTATCAGCTGAGTATCATGTGTTGTTATTCACAAGATCATCTTATATTTATATGGAATTCATTGTGATGTATTATTGAAAGTGATACTTTTGTTGTTGTAAACCTCCCTACTTGAATCACCTCTCTTCCACATACTAGGGAGCAAAATTATTTGTTGCTAGAGTTTATACCTTCGCTAAATGATTTTAACCTTTTGAGTGAAGTATGATAAATTTTTTCAATTGACTATGCAAATAATCATCTGGTGTATTTTATAATCATCAATAAGGTCCTCTTTTATATAAATTGTCTTAGCTTATCAATTTCTAAATACACAAATGGCATAACTTGTGTAGAGATACCAAAAAGGGAGGTTTTGATGCAGTACCTTAGACTTGCAAGCCTCTATGAGGCCCGATTTACCAAACTTTGCCTTTGTTTTGCTGACCCTTACCCACATACCAAATATCAACAAGATCCATCAAAGGCTTCTGGAGTTATACTGTTGACAGACACACAGATAAGCACGCCCAGAATGTAACCTTGTTGGCAAAGGTAGAATTGCATGTTTAAATATCGCCAAAAAAAATGAATTACAGCATATCACCAACAGTACGTAGATGCTGTATAATTTACTATAATTCCCAAAATCTTGTGCAAGATGTAGTTTTTGTACAATTGTAGCTTCTAGCACCCCGTTCATACCAGGATTCGCATATCCGGATATATCCTCATTCGCGGTGAATCCAGATTCGTGAACCCTGGTATGAAAGGGTCGAATCTGGATCTTTAT
>NC_049982.1:13080325-13088617 GCF_000003815.2 Branchiostoma floridae
GAATGTAGACAGAAACATAATTTCATAAATAAATTGGTCAACTTTAATTGTTACACGTCAACATATGGAAACTGTGTTTTCATCCTTACAGAAGACATTGTTTTCAGTTTTCATGGTAGCCATGGGGCATTTACATTATTCACACCTGCAAATACAGAGTTTTATCGTATTCTCTGGCCTCCTTTCTTCCCCCAAAAACATATATAGGACCATTAAAAAATAGTTGTCTGCATGTTTCTATCGGGGGAAAAACATGCTTGTTCGCCCCCCTCCCACCCCGACAAAACCTGTTTCCGCCCTCTCGCTTACCTACTACCATGGTCTCGTCCGGAATTTCTTCTATAAAGCATTTCTTCTCGGTCTCCCCGATATGGAAGTACAGAGCAGAAGTGCAGGAGAGGTACAGGACCAGGAACAGGAGAGTTTTCATCACAGACGGCCACATCTTCTCGGCAAGTTTCACCAAACCACAGGTCCGCGCAGGCGCACTGGGACTGCCACGTCGATTTCGCACTGCCTGCTGGGAGTGTGGGAAAACGCACCTGCCTCACCACTTGGCCTCACCATCACTGACGAGGTAATATTTGAAATTGCCCGGCTAACGTTATAAACGGAATAAAAATTGTGTGCTTTGAAAAAATATTATTTTTTATCGCTTGCCCAGAGAGTACCAGAAGCACTAAAAACACGTGTAACGTGTGGGTAGATCTGTCTAAGAAGTATCAGGCCATTCGGGGTCTGCCAAACTTTGCTGTGTTATATATGATATACTAGTATATAGCCTCCATAGCAGGCTTTCTGGGGCCTTTTTTGGCTCATAATACACTTTTGCTGGCCATTTCTATTTGTACTCGGTCGCTGATTGCTGGCGTTTTCTGATTGCCGGCCTCCTGATTTCGGAGCCAGCAGTTATGGATGTAGTTTTACTTATGCAATGTGAATAGCAAACATCTATAGCTAACGTTATTTCTTTAGGTTATATATATATATATATATATATATATATATATATATATATATATATATATATATATATATATATATATATATATATATATATATATATATATATATATATATATATATATATATATATATATATATATATATATATATATATATATATATATATATATATATATATATATATATACCATAATTACAAAATAAGAATGTGACTTTTTATGTTCATGTTTTTATCGTTTAGATTGTCATAAAATCGGCGCTGTCTGAGACTCTGGCTCCCAGCCCAGTCAACGTCAGCAGCCGGCTCAGTGCCCCCGGCACGCAACAGGCGAGGGGAGAGTGTGGGAGTCCCGTTTAGCTAAACAAGGATGACGCTCAATTAAACATTAGAGCTTAACACAAAATCATGGCCACATTCTGGGATGAAGGCCTCACCGTGCACAGTGAGAAAGAATCAAAACATACAATGGTATGTTCGTTACATTTTTTCCTAATCAGTTTCTGACACGGTTACACTATGAAGGCGAAACAATAATTAGGTTTACACCGATGCAATCATGCAACTCTTCAATTGTGCTACTTTAGTAGAATTGATTTATTCTGTGCGAGGTTGATGTACAGCAAATTATATTCAAGCCATTTTACCATCTTAGATGAATATTGATTTGAAAAATGACTCACTTTTACTGGACATATTTGGACAACTTTTAAAGTACATAAATTTACGATCATACCGGGCCACGTACCAGGCCACACATGGTATACGTAATCTTTTGCGTACTAGTAGAATATCTCCGTTCTACATCAGCGTTGTAGAAAGTGAATCATACATCTATAAGTAAAATCTCCCATATTTTAAAGGCTTACCATCAGGTAAACTCATCGATAACTGATTGCTATATTTCATGTATTCCTCAAATGATTGTAAAATTCCAATGACTGTAAGAAATTTATCCCATACTACAACTCCTGTATTAGTTAGATAAGCCTTAAGGCTATAGAACTGTAGCTATGTAGATGCCATACTTTGTACCTCGTACAATTGCTGTGCAATAAAGTATTTCATGTAACACATGACTATGCATGAGTAGAGTATGGGACCGTGTTTCCGTCCGCCCACGGCACAACTCCCGCAGTTCCCAGCTTCTTCTGAAGGTAAACCTGCATACTTTCCTCATACACAGAGAAAATGCCACCTGGTTTGGAAAGAATACAAAATTGTAACGCAGTGCTTTACTATTGTCATCTAATGGCAATAACGGCGATAATTAATCTGATCGGTGTAAATCATAGACAATGGACCGCATATCTATTTTCTGTTAATTTTTGCCTTATTCTCATTTTTAAAATTCAACACAACATTCAGGCTTGTCTATTCTTGTAATCAAGTTATGTTTATAAGTATGATAACCGACTAAAAGCTGATTACCCGTGTGGATGTATAAGAGCCTGTTGCCCTTGAACCTGTGGCGGTTAGTGTTGACCTGACGCAGGAGCCCCCGCACTGCTCTGGCGCCGTAGTGAGGGTCCAAGATGACACCAGTTGCCATAGCGACGTCTACCACAACATCTGCGCAAGGTCATATCGGAGAAAAACACAATCGGCTTTCAAGAAGATTGCGAAATGCAAAAACAAGTCTGTTTGTTGTTCTTTCAATGTTGCATGAGTGAGGGGAGATATCAGTACATGGCACAGTTTATCATATGTAAGGATCATACCAGCTGCACCGGTGCCCGTCAGGGATGCAGTCCTTTAGTTTTCCCCATGGGTATATCACGGCGTCTATTTGTTACCGGGTCCCGAGTTCATTTGAAATCCGAGTTCATTTGAAATCCGACTTATATTCAGCACGGTGCCCGACCGGGCCCAAAAACATCCTCGGAGCCGCAAGGTGTCCAACGGAGCCACGGAGAGGTCACGCTCAAAAGTGACAAAAACAGCCCGTGAACTACCCGGCAGGGACCCTTTTCTAATTAGGACCTAAAAGTATGCCTAACTAGAGTTCCACGACCCCATACCTTCGCCAAATGATCCTAACCTTTACAACTGCTGTGTTAATTGTGTGTTTCATTAATTATGCAAATAAGGTTCTCATTTGCATAAATGATATTACTTGATCATCTCCTTCACCAAACAACAGACGTACACATCTATGTTAAGAGAGAAGGCTTTTATCGCATTTTCTGATAATTTATGCAAATGAGGACCTCATTTGCATAATTAATGTTCAATGATGTTCACCTGTCCATAACTTCCATATGCTACAAGTAAGAAGTTACCATCATTTACCACAATGACATTATAGCATTTTCTCATTAATTATGCAAATTATGTCTTTATTTTGCATAATATATATCTATCAATATTCTTCTCCTTCTTAGTTAAAAATGTCACATGTTGCAATGGTCCTATAATAGAACTTAGCGTGTATAGATGATTTTCTAATTATATTTCAGCCATACCATAGGTATGGTGAAATATATTGTATTCGTAATTATATTGCAATCCATACATAGTATGGGATTGCAATATATTGTTTTTGCTGAGTTTCTTCTCCTGTCAAATCTTCAAGTTGATTCAACTTTTTCATTTTTGGTCCAAATGAGCTGAAATTTGGCAGGGGCATAGAGTTAGCAAATACCCCCAGGTGTTTTTTTCCTTTTTTTCACAAAGGCCTTAAAAATCATTTTATTGCGTTTTTTCGGCCATTTTTAGACAAATATGTGTATTTAGGGTCCCTGTGCCCTGGCATTACAACGACAAGAACTGAAATTTGGCACAAGGCTACCTTGGGCATATGTCCACAGGGTACCATTCGCATTGGTGATATACACCACTTATAAATCATTTATTTTTGAGCGTTTTCAACTATATTACGACCAAAATCTTGCCCTAAACGTCAAAGAAGCTTGTTTAGAATCCAACGCATGTTCGATGTTCGATGTAAGTTCAACGTAATTCGACGATCGAACGCGTGTTCTTATATTGCAATCCATACATAGTATGGGATTGCAATATATTGTTTTTGCTGAGTTTCTTCTCCTGTCAAATCTTCAAGTTGATTCAACTTTTTCATTTTTGGTCCAAATGAGCTGAAATTTGGCAGGGGCATAGAGTTAGCAAATACCCCCAGGTGTTTTTTTCCTTTTTTTCACAAAGGCCTTAAAAATCATTTTATTGCGTTTTTTCGGCCATTTTTAGACAAATATGTGTATTTAGGGTCCCTGTGCCCTGGCATTACAACGACAAGAACTGAAATTTGGCACAAGGCTACCTTGGGCATATGTCCACAGGGTACCATTCGCATTGGTGATATACACCACTTATAAATCATTTATTTTTGAGCGTTTTCAACTATATTACGACCAAAATCTTGCCCTAAACGTCAAAGAAGCTTGTTTAGAATCCAACGCATGTTCGATGTTCGATGTAAGTTCAACGTAATTCGACGATCGAACGCGTGTTCCGCTTTGGGGTTACCTGCGGTCATACGGCATCAATCAGGACCCTTCCCCTGCTTAAAACAAACCAACCCTATTTTTCCACAAATACAAACCACTTTTTGGACAGTACATGTATGCTGACATTTTGTTGTGGACACGTCACATGTGTAAACCAAGCAAGCTTCTGGTATCCTTTGTCAGTGAAAATGTTATACTACAACCGGTCGAAATTATCGCTCGCAGTTTCATCTGCTAGAACTTCCCAAGTTCGGATTGACAACGGAAACAAATCTACAAACAACACCGGGTTGGTGGCATCGCACGAGTCGATATCGTACCCTTTATTCCCTCCAAAACAGGTGGAATCCCTCCGTCTCCGTGATTTCACGGCCCCTTTCAAGTAAACCCGGAAGTGACGCACGCATCAACACGTTATTAAAGCTTGTAGGCAACATGAAGGAGTTAATATATCGATATGACATGAGATCAGTGACTGCTATATGACATCAATATTTATTTGATATTTTAGTGAATAAAGAGAATCGATATCAACTTCATAGAACTACTGTCTGATGTTTGAATATTCTTATTAGCGTGTCTGACCGCAACGAAAGGTTCATTTAAATTCATAGAGGTTAGTATAGAAAGAGAAATAAATCAAACTGTTTAAAAAAGATGATAACTTAGTAGCGAAATATCCATATGATGAGTTTAAGATTTAAATTGATACTTTCATAGAATAGTCATATATTGAGAGCTGATGTATCAAACTTTTAACTTTCTTATTTATCTCTATCCCCCCCTACAATAGTTGACTGTTCTATCAACCCCTATTGACGTGTTTCAGACGATTTCATTCAAAAGTAGGGAGAACATGTGAGTCAAAAAGAATAAGCGACGTTTATCTTGCAACAAAAGAGATATTTTGCCAACAACTGTATGCATAATTTAGATTGTATTTAATATTGTGTAATAAATTGGTCAATATTAAAGGAACGCCGCCAACCGTGACACTTATTTTCAACAAAATATAAAGTTGACCCCCTATCACCATGTCGGAAGATGGTTTCAGCTTCGAACTTTGGAACCTGTCAACACGAACCATTTTCAAACGAGCCATAGTAAGGAAGATACTCTCATTTTGCAGAAGAACTTCTTTACTTCAACTTTTAGCGATAACGTCAAAGAATCTTGACGTTATTTTCCTCAAGATATCTTACTTATTAACGTCCAAAGGGTTTTGAGGCTCTGCTGTCGTGATTCTTCGTCAGAAGTTCCGAGCAAGGTAGGTCAAACGTTTTCCCGCTTTAATTCTTCAGTCAAAGAAAAGTTCTGTCTTTTGTTTACACCTGGTTCAAATTGATAGAAATGCCCTAACGATGATACTAGATTGTGATGGAAATGTGGGATGACTTCCCTTCTTTGTACATTTCTATTTCTACATCAGTGTCATGAGAATAACTGATTATGTGTTGTCGAACTACTGGGAAAAATTATGGGACAGAAGTCCAACGGACGTATTCCTTTAGAACAACGACTCGATAGTTTCGGAAAAAAGAACTGGGTTCGGTATACGAATTTTTGATAACGTCACATTCCTATTCTATAGAAATGGAAGTCTATGTGGAACAATAAACTGATCCCGATCGAGTTCTATTCTAAATTACGAACACCTCCGTCAAAAACAGCCCCAGTGAGACAGAAATTGCCAAAGAAAAATGCTATGCTATTCTTTGTTGAAGACTAGACCCACCGAGTACAGTTGTTTTGGGAGGTGACACCAATGAATTATTTGCTTCAATTCAATTCAAAATAGAATATTCTTTGAAAAACATTGTCCAAGACCTTTTGACAGGAAACAGACAATTGAGGTCATGTAACATCCATTGGCATAATATATACCGGCAGGTTTACTGCAATTTCTCAAGCAATACTAATTTGGCAAATGATCAACGCATCATTTTCTCCAGTTACATGTTGCTGTTACAGCTAACCTTTGCCACTTCTTCTGTGTATATTTTTTTTGTCTCTCTTGTCCTGCTAAAAACATAATATCGTAATTGGAACACACCGCGGAATTGCACGGAGAACGGGCGCGTGGTTGGAAGGGGGTGCAATAATACCGGCAGAACAAAACACGGCACAATTAACTGCTGCTATGTACCGAAAGTTTATACATCCTCTGTTGTTCCTTCCTTTCCTGTAATTGCACAAAACAAAAACCTGCGCGAGCACACAAAAAGTCATGAGAAAATGGGCGTATACTGACAAGAATTTTCATTTAATTTTGGTCCGTCACAACCGCTATGACGTAAAACTTTACTGCTGGCGTAGCATTAAAAATGGCGGCGTACGTTCAATTTGAACCATTCAGCCGTAGATCCGGGTGATAATGCAACTTTTACACGAGTTGTTGGTCACGAAAAGAAATTCAACAATGCTGTTGAATCATGCTCGTCTTGTGCCGTGAGCATGTGTGATTATTATCTACAAATCTTGAGATGAACGTGACAGTGTGTTCCTCCCACGACGAGCTCGCCTGCCCCGAAAATGAACTGAAAACTTTTGGCCTTGTTGTCTTCGAATGCACTGTTATCGAAGCCTTTTTGAAAATGTGTGAAATACGTGGATGTCTGAAGTGTGCATACCTCAGAAATTACTGTTGCTGCGCTAGTGGATCACCAAAAATTTATCGTTTATGTCATTTGCCGGTATAAGTATTACTGCCGGTATTATGCCAATGGATGTTAAACTATGGTCTTCAAAACCTTTGTACATTCTGTTAATATTGATTTTCAGGAGAAATGCCAAGGCGTAGAAGTAAAACTAACAAATCGATCCAGAGATTGACTTCATGGAAGCTGGAGCAGGAAAGGAAGGCTGATGAGCAGGGCATAGAGGTAGCAGAACAAGAGCCAGCTGTAGAGCAGGGAGTAGAAGGAGCAGGACAGGAGCTGGCTGATGAGCAGGAGTGTGAGGTAACAGGGGAGTGGCAGGGTGAAGAGTTCATGTTCAACCCATTCACAGCAAATGATCAATTGCTGCTGGCAGGTCAGTTTAACTTCTCTGTTGAACAATATATCAATATCGAGCAAAGGAATGTTCCTTTGGAGACACCCGTCAATCTCATTAGGATGGAAGGGGATGGGAACTGTTTTTATAGAGCAGTAAGTTTCCATATTTTGGGTAGTCAGGAGTATCATGATGTATTCAGGCAGCGTATGATTGAATACATGTCAACAATGCCTGAAGATCTTTGCAGTTTATTGGAACCAGATCAAACCATGGAGAAGTTCCTGTCTGGTGAGTGTCATCCTGAGGGCCCTCCAGCAAATCTTGGTACGTGGGCCACGCAGGTTGAAATAGAGGCAATGTCCTTACTACTGGGAAGATGCATCTTTGTGTACGGTAAGCATGGCAACGATTGGGCATGGATGAAGTACCCATTAAGGGAAAGTACTTGTGATAGAATGTTAGACGGTAGTAATGCATTGTACATACAAAATACAAACCTTGACCACTTTGATGTAGTAACAACAGTTTTGAGACGTAGACAGACAAGGAGTATGTCCCGGTGCCACAGAGAAGAAGCTACAGAGGTCTCACAAGTTCCCAGTAGCAACAGCAAGCACACACTAATCGACAACGATGATGATGAGGACCGGAAAAGGGCCAGACGGGATCGAGAAAGGAAGCGATACCATGAGGATCCCCAGTATGCCCGGGCCCAACGGGATCAAAAGAGGACCAAGTATCACACTGGCGATGAGCATGCACAGCAGAAGCGAGACCATGAAAGAGATAAATATCACTCAGATCCAAATCATAGAGACTTAAAAATAAGAAACGTGCAGATTAACAGAGAAAAGCACCAGAATTAGC
>NC_049982.1:13088717-13115017 GCF_000003815.2 Branchiostoma floridae
GAACGCAATAGGGTTCACGTATCCGGATTCGCTGTTGGATTTTACGTCAAACTTAACTCTTTTGTGTAGCATTTGCTTTGGTATAGCCTGATAAGTATGGCAACGGGTTGTGTTGTAGGTGTTCCCACGAACACCTGTTTTTAACAACATTCTAGAACGGTCAGTTAAAGAATAAAGTTTTCTAATACGGCATGAAGACGTGTACTAGTAGCCGTGCAAACACTCATTTTGGTTGCTTTTCCTTCTGTCAAGTGCACGACGCAGCTCGTTGCCTCACTAACCATGCTACATCAAAGCAAATTCTACTTAAGAGTTTCATTTGACGTCACCAAGCAGCTTCAGATGGTGTAAATAGGATATATCCAAATCTGATTTTGGACACGAATAATCATATCCAGATTCGTCTAACCCTGGTATTAACGCAAATGGACATATCCGGATTTACACCGTATATGGATATATCCGGATACGCGAATCCTAGTATGAACGGGGCCTAATTGACTGCATCACTAGCCCTGGGACAAAGGCCATCATGCATCCAGGAGGTATGGACTTTTATAGCCAGTGACAAATATGCAAAGTGCCTGTATGTACAATGTTTACTAAAGTCGTGAAAATTGATTGTACATTCTGGTATTATTTATGTTTCAGGAGAAATGCCAAGGCGTAAAAATAAAAGTAAAAAGGTGCTGACAAAGTTAAGTGCATGGAAGGCAGAACAGGAAAATAAGAAGACAGCTGATGAGCAGAGCATTGCGGGACAGGAGAAAGCTGAAGAGCAGCAAGTAGAGGGAGCAAGAGAAAGGCTGGCTGATGAGCAGGAGTGTGAGGTAACAGGGGAGTGGCAGGGGGAAGAGTTCATGTTCAACCCCTTCACAGCAAATGATCAGTTGCAGCTGGCAGGTCAGTTGAATCTTTCAATTGAACAATATATCAATATCGAGCAAAGGAATGTTCCTTTGGAGACACCCGTCAATCTCATTAGGATGGAAGGGGATGGAAATTGTTTCTATAGAGCAGTAAGTTTCCATATCTTTGGTACTCAAGAGTATCATGCTGTACTCAGGCAGCGTATGATTGAATACATGTCAACAATGTCTGAGGATCTTTGCAGTTTGTTATTGGAACCAGGACAAACCATGGAGAAGTTCCTGTCTGGTGAGTGTCATCCTGAGGGCCCTCCAGCAAATCTTGGTACGTGGGCCACGCAGGTTGAAATAGAGGCAATGTCCTTACTACTGGGAAGATGCATCTTTGTGTACGGTAAGCATGGCAACGATTGGGCATGGATGAAGTACCCATTAAGGGAAAGTACTTGTGATAGAATGTTAGACGGTAGTAATGCATTGTACATACAAAATACAAACCTTGACCACTTTGATGTAGTAACAACAGTTTTGAGACGTAGACAGACAAGGAGTATGTCCCGGTGCCACAGAGAAGAAGCTACAGAGGTCTCACAAGTTCCCAGTAGCAACAGCAAGCACACACTAATCGACAACGATGATGATGAGGACCGGAAAAGGGCCAGACGGGATCGAGAAAGGAAGCGATACCATGAGGATCCCCAGTATGCCCGGGCCCAACGGGATCAAAAGAGGACCAAGTATCACACTGGCGATGAGCATGCACAGCAGAAGCGAGACCCATGAAGAGATAAATATCACTCAGATCCAAATCATAGAGACTTAAAAATAAGAAACGTGCAGATATCACACTGTGGATGAGCATGCACAGCAGAAGCGACACCATGAAAGAGAGAAATATCACACAGATCCAAATCATAGACATTTGAAAGTAAAAAACGTGCAGATTAACAGAGAAAAGCACCAGAATTTAGCTGATGTTGAGAGGGACATCGAAAAGTTCCAGATCGAATGCAAAAATGGGCCAGAATATGTCTGCACTGTATGTCATAGGCTTTTGTTTTGCAATCAAGTTGTAATCTGTGACAAAGATAAGTATGTTGAGGCTGTTAAGCACTGTTTAACAGGTACGTATGTACATCAATGCAATATAGAATGCACCCCACATGCGTGTCCCACAGCAAACTCTTCCAGGGGCCAAGAGTGGATATGTCATTGTTGTCATGAACACTTGTCAAAAAAAAAGACAATTCCATACGAGGCCCAGAGTAACAAGATGAAGCTCCCAGAAATACCTCCTGAGCTGAAGAGTCTCAATACTCTGGAGTCGCAACTCATCGCCAAGAGAATACCATTCATGAAAGTTGCAGCTCTCCCGAAAGGGGGTCAGAAAGGAGTTCTTGGCCCAGTTGTGTGCGTTCCAGCAGATGTGAGCGAAACACATGCAATCCTTCCCAGAATGCCTTCAGAAGCTCAGTTAATCAAAGTCAAACTTAAGAGGAAGCTTCAGTACAATGCGTATCATATGTATAGACAAATCAGTCCATTGAAGGTGGATGTTGCACTGAAGTACCTTGTAGAAAATAATGAACATTACAGCGGTACGTCTATTGATGCAGACTGGACTTTGTCGTGGAACAATGGAGAAGGGCTTGTTGAACAATCTGATGCTGAACATGGAGGGAATGACAACTTAGAAGTTGATACAACCGCAGAGCACAGCGAGTTTGTCAATGAGGAGGGCAACGATGTGGTAGGACCGACTGGAGATGGAATGGAAGATGATGAAATGGATGACGTTCTTCGTCGACTTCGACAGGTGAATTTGGAAGAGGCGATCGAAGAAGCCAGACAGGTGAATGTTGCAATGATGTGGTAGGGCCAACCGGAGATGGCGTGGAAGATGATGAAATGGATGACATTCTTCTACAGGTGGATGTGGAAGAGGCGATCGAAGAAGCTGCTCTGAGCGAGGAAGAGGAACTGGACAGCCGCTTACGGGGACTGCCGCATGACACTTGCCTCCAGCCAGTAGACATTGGTCAGGATTTCCTAGACCACCACGATGAACGCATCATGTGCGTGGCTCCAGGAGAGGGGAAGAAGCCTATTTCTGTGTTTCAGGAGGTTGGAGGAGAGGCAATGTCCTTCCCCGTTCAATTCCCTACAGGCAAGTTTTCTTTTAATGACGATCGTGATGTACGAGTTACGCCTAGCAAGTACTTCAAGGCGCGCCTCATGGGTGCAGATGCGCGGTTCGCGAGCGACACTAGCTACATATTCTTTGCACAGTATGTAACAGAGCTGCACTTCATACAGTCGAATATTTCCATATCTATGCGCAAAGGTTCGCCAATAGCAAGTGATGGCCGCGAAATATCTGCTGGTATGTTATCAAACAAAGAGGACTTACAGTCCATTCTCAAGTCAGACCAGGGCTATCGCTTTCTTCAGCCAGTCAGGGGTACTCCGCAGTTCTGGGACAAGACGCTAAATGAATTGTTCGCGATGATAAGACAGCTGGGAATTCCAACCTGGTTCGCTACATTTTCTGCGGCAGATTTGCGATGGCCAGAAGTGTTAGAGGCGATTCGACAAGATCATGGCACAGTACCAGTAAGTGAGTTGTCGTGGGAAGAGCGTTGCAACATTTTGAAGAGTAACCCTGTTACTGCCGCTCGCATGTTTGATCACAGAGTCAAGCTGTTGTTTAAACATCTCATTAAATCTCCATCGCAACCGATCGGTGAGGTCGTAGACACGTTCACGAGGACTGAGTTCCAGCAAAGGGGCTCACCTCACATACATTGTTTGTTTTGGGTGAAAGATGCACCAAAATTGGGTGTAAATTCTGAAGAAGAGATCTGCTCTTTTGTGGACAGATATGTGT
The DNA here is from genome assembly GCF_000003815.2 of Branchiostoma floridae. Classification (NCBI taxonomy): domain Eukaryota; kingdom Metazoa; phylum Chordata; class Leptocardii; order Amphioxiformes; family Branchiostomatidae; genus Branchiostoma; species Branchiostoma floridae. The sequence goes on from NC_049982.1 coordinate 13,092,474, forward strand.
GCTGTCAGCTGCCAAACTCAGAAACAGATAAGGAGTTATTTGACATAGTTAGCCAAGTTCAAATGCACCGAAAGGGTCATACATCATCATGCAAGAAAGGTGGCAAGGTCTGTAGGTTCGGATTCCCTAAACCCCCAGTGAAGCAGACATTTCTGTGCAGCCCTGTGGCCCAGCAGGACCTGACCGATGAAGAATTGGCATCCAATGCTGAAAGGAAGAAGCAAGCCGAATCCAACCTGAAGAAGTTCTGGGATGTGTTGGACAAGAACAAAGAGCCAGAGAAGTGCTCTACTGACGACGTTCTCAAGGAGGCAAACCTCACCACTGCGCAGTTGTGTGACGCTTTGAACTTGATGGCAACTAGGAAGCAAGTATTCCTCAGACGTCAGCCAAAGGACATGTGGGTGAACAATTTCAATCCGCATCTGCTCCGCGCGTGGAATGGTAACATGGACATCCAATATATCTTCGATGCATACAGTTGTGTCAAGTACATTGTATCGTACATAAGCAAAGCAGAAAGAGAAATGGGAAAGCTGCTCAAAGAGGCTCAGAAAGAGGCAAGGGAAGGTAACGAAGATGTGGTTACAGAAATGAGAAAAGTTGGCAGTGCCTACCTTCACCATAGGGAAGTGAGTGCTCAGGAGGCGGTCTATCGGGTCTGTAGCCTGAAGTTGAAGGAGTGCTCAAGAGCAGTCACATTCATACCGACAGATGAGCAAGCCAATCGCTTGTCGAAACCTTTGGCAGAGATTCAAAGGCTTGCAAGTGAGGGAAACTGTGATGAAACAAGCATCTGGATGCCAAGCATTATGGATCGATACAAGGCAAGGCCACTGGAAGAACCCTTCCGATCTATGTGTGCTGCAGAGTTTGTCTCGGAATATCGCGTCGTTTCTTGTTCGGGCATGCAAGATGATGCCGAGCAGTCGTCCAGAGGAGCAGCAAAACATAACTTGAGGGATAATTTTGGGGTTGTTCAAAAGCGTACAAGATCTCAGCCTGCAGTCATCCGTTACGCTAAGTTTAACAAAATGAAAGAGCCAGAGCGATTCTACTTGACATTGCTCAAGTTGTACTTGCCACACTATCTTGACACGCAGTTGAAACCACCACAGTATGCAAAGTATGAAGAATACTACTCTGATGGGTTTGCACCTTTGTCAGAGGAGAGAGTTAATGTCATTGTGCATGGGAACAGGTGTAAATTTGAGCAAAATGTTGAGGAAATTGAGCAGGCTCGTAAAGACGTGGAAGACGGTAATCTAGATGATGCTTGGGCCCAGATCTTCCCCGAAGTGGAGCAAGAAAGACTCGAGTGCCTAGATAAGAGGGGAGAAAACGAGGGGAATGATGATGATGAAGGCACTGAGGACGACATTCCTGACCTAGCAACAACTGACAAATCAAAAGAGAAAAGCTTTGCCATAGAGGCCTGCCAGAAGCAGATCTCAGAAGAAGCTGCGATCCCCATGATGCAGTCACTCAACCCAATGCAACAGAGGGTCTTCTATTTTGTACGGAAGTGGTGTATGGAGACTGCACAGGGAAAACGACCAGATCCCTTTCATATTTTTGTAACGGGTGGTGCGGGGACTGGAAAGAGCCATCTCATCAAATGCATATTCTATGAGGCTACCAAGTTACTGCAACAGACACAAGAAAACCCTGATAATGTCTCTGTCCTTCTTACTGCACCCACAGGAACGGCTGCATTCAACATTGGGGGGAGCACGGTGCACCATGCGTTCCATCTGATGCGTGTCTCGAAGACGTATCAGCCGCTGTCTGAAAGTACCCTTAACACATTGCGTGCGCAATATGAAAGCCTCAAAATTGTGATTGTAGATGAAGTGTCGATGATTGACAAAATGCTCATGTCTTATATTCATGGTAGGTTGAGTCAACTGAAACAGTCAAGGTCAAGTGCAAACTTTGGAAATGTCAGCATCTTGGCAGTAGGCGACATGTATCAGATACCTCCAGTCAGGGGACAGAGTCTCTACAAGGGAACAGATATTATTGACTTGTGGAATCCAATCTTTGAGGTTGTTGAACTTGAGGAAATCATGAGGCAGAAGGATGATGCTGCTTTTGCAAAGCTTTTGAATAGAATGAGAGTAAAGAAAAAAAAGGAGAAACTTTCAGATGAAGATGACAAAACTCTGTCGTCAAGGGTGCTGTGTCTTGACTTTGAATCAGATGATTATCCTAAAGATGCACTTCACATCTTTTCCACCAAGAAAGCTGTGGGAGACCATAATGACAAGATGTTGAATCTCAGGTGTTCAGATATTAGATGTTTTGAAGCCTCTGATTTTGTCAAAGATCCCACCACAGGTTCGATGAAAAAACGAGATCTCGCTAAAGGGGGAAAAGATGATCTGCCCGATAGGGTCCAAGTTGGGGTAGGCGCTCGTGTCATGCTCTGTAGAAATGTCAATGTTAAGGACGGTCTTGTGAATGGTGCATTTGGAACAGTGACCGGTGTAACAGGTGGTCAGGATTCAACTGTCTTTGTGCAGTTTGATAACCCAAAGATAGGTGCTCTTGAAAGGAAAAAAAGTGTGGTTCCTAGCAGTCTACCTGGCAATTCAGTGCCGATACGTCAGATCGAGGACAACTTGAGTAACAAAAGTAAAGTTAAACGTTATCAGATTCCCCTCAAGCTAGCTTGGGCTTGTACGGTACACAAAGTACAGGGCATGACTGTTCCCGAAGCGGTTGTCTCCATGAAAAAAGTGTTTGCATCAGGTATGGCATATGTGGCGTTAAGCAGGGTATGTTCCTTAAGTGGTCTCCACATCACGGACTATAAGCAGGAGTCAATCTACTGTGATGAGCATGTAGAGAAAGCAGTCAAAGAGATGATGCACTTGCAGTTTAGATCTGACCCGTTCAAAAATGCCGATGACAGGTCTGAAAGCAATACGGTCTTGAAAATTGTCCATCACAATACTCAAAATCTAGTAAGTAACTTTGAAAGTCTAAAGTCTACCTGTCTGCTCAAAGCTGATATCATATGCTTGACCGAGACATGGTTATCGGAAGATGTGCAGGATTCTAAGGTGCAGCTAGAAAACTTTGATGTGTTTCGCAAAGACAGAACACATGTTTGTGAGGAAGAGTCTATGACTAGAAGTTCACCACATGGAGGAGTGGCAGTTTATGTCCGTAATGGATACAGCTGTTATGAAATACCCATTCCAGATGACATTAGCCTGGAATGTGTGGTTATGCTAATGTCTGTGGAGGACATAGAGATTCTCATTGTACCTGTTTACAGGCCACCTAGTGTGAAAAAAGACACATTCATAGTCAATGTAGAGAAATTGATGCAGTACTTGTTGGCCACAGTGAAGCGAACAACCACAATCTTTCTTGGGGACTTTAATGAGAATTTGTTATCAGGTGAAGACAACAAAAAGATACAGAAGTTCTTTGAGACAAACAATTTCGAACAGTTGGTGGAAGATCCTACAACCATGAAAGGAACTCTTATTGACCATGTTTACATTGCACCACCATCATCAAATGTAAGCTGTGGGGTCATACAGACATTTTACAGTTACCATGATGCTGTGTATTGTACGCTGTATCGGTGATGCTGCAATAAGCCATGAAAAAGGCATTGGATTAGAAAAATTCCTTCCTTTGTGATGTTGTGTATCATTATATACACCAGCTCTGGCCTTGCATAGTCTGATTGGTCGACCTCATTGTTGACCAAACATGGTATGTGAGGGGGAGGGGTAATGAAGTCGTGGACTCTTACCCGCTCCGCCCTTGCCAACCTCTTACCTCATTGGTGGGTAAGGGGGCTCCTGGTAAAACAGGACCCCCCCTTACCAATCATTGGGGTTTGATGTTGGTAAGGGGGTTCCTGGTAATCATCACCAGCTCTGGTCTTGGTAACCCTGTTTGATCAAAGCTGAACAAACAGGGGATGCGAGAGAGAGGGGTACTGAAGTCGTGGACTCTTACCCGCTCCGCCCTTGCCAACGACTCATCTCATTGGTGGGTAAGGGGCTCCTGGTAAAACAGGAACCCCCTTTACCAACCATTGGGGTTTGAATTGGTACGGGGGTTCCTGGTATCAGAAATCATCGCCAGCTCTGGCCTTGCATACTCTGATTGGTCGACCTCATTGTTGAACAAACAGGGTATGCGAGGGGGAGGGGTACTGAAGTCGTGGACTCTTACCCGCTCCGCCCTTGCCAACCTCTTACCTCATTGGTGGGTAAGGGGGCTCCTGGTAAAACAGGAACCCCCTTTACCAACTATTGGGGTTTGGTGTTGGTAAGGGGGTTCCTGGTATCAGAAATCATCGCCAGCTCTGGCCTTGCATACTCTGATTGGTCGACCTCATTGTTGAACAAACAGGGTATGCGAGGGGGAGGGGTACTGAAGTCGTGGACTCTTACCCGCTCCGCCCTTGCCAACCTCTTACCTCATTGATGGGTAAGGGGGCTCCTGCTAAAACAGGAACCCCCTTTACCAACTATTGGGGTTTGGTGTTGGTAAGGGGGTTCCTGGTGTTACAGACTAACGAAGGAAGGAAAGAGAACTCCCCTGTGATTGGGTTCGAAGAAGGAAAAAGATGTCCCCCTGTGATAGGGGTTGAGGAAAGAAAACTTTCCCTTTTTGTTGGGTTAGATGAGGAAAAAGAGGAAAAAATGTAAATCAAATGCACAACAATTTCTATAAGCACATTTGACAATAAGCTTATCTATTTTTTTCTTTTCCTATAGGAGACCATTCCTCTGGGCATTGGAAAAAGAGGAAGGAAACAGAACTCTTCCCTGTGATTAGGGTAGAGAAAAGGCAGTGAGCTCCCCCGTGATTGGGGGAGAGGAAGGAAACAGAACTCTTCCCTGTGATTAGGGTAGAGAAAAGGCAATGAGCTACCCCGTGATTGGGGTAGAAAAAGGAAACTGCTCCCTGTGCTTGGGGTAGGGGAAGGAATTTGAAACAGAAGTCTTTCCCTAGAGAAAAGGCAAAGAGCTTCCCCTTGATTGAGGTAGAAAGGAACAAGAGGTACCCTTGATTCGGGTAGAGGAAAGAAAAATGATTGGGGTTGAGGAAGGAGAAAGGGCTCTCCCCTGTGAGTGGGGCTGTGGAAGAGAAATAATGAGAGAAAAATCTGTTAAATGGAATGCACAATTGTAGCAATAAGCCAATTATCTAATCTCTATCTGTGGTCATTTTATTATAATTTTTCCTAATATTATATTATATATGTTCTGTTTTGTAATGTTGTATGTGTGCACATTATCAGTAACTATGTAGCGTTTTTAAGTCTTATGTTCACCATCACAAACATTGTTTTGATATGGGTTCTAGATGTATAGTTACTTTTGAAGTTTGATTGATGTTTTGTCAAATTTTAATTACTATTTAATTAACATATTTTATGTTTACCTTTGTTTTTAACTTTTATTTTTCCCTCACCGGGATGCCCAAACATTGGCTCCCGATCCTTCCGCCTTGTCGTGGTGTGAGGGCCCGAATGTACCAATTTCCTGGGGTAGGTGCATCACTCCTACTCTGTAACCTCGAATGAGGGCTTGGAAATTGGAATTCGCTAAAGGGAGGATCACGAGTCTAGCCTATCCAGGCCCTGCTAGCCATAGGTTTGGACTTTTTATATCTTGAAAGCACTTTGCATATAGTTCATTGCACAGCTGTATTATTGTCAGTGATCAATTTTTTTTCCTTTCCTTTTCAAGCGTCAAGCAGTCAAAAGATCATGCTGGAACACATAGCAGGTAAGCTTTTGACAACATGGAAAAATAATTGTTTTGCGTTGAAACTTGATTACAAATGTAAAATAGTTTTTAGTCAACACCAAAGTGTACTCGTGTGGTATGTTTTTGTCACTTTAGACTGACTAACTTTGTCAAAAAACAAGAATGTTTCTGCTTGACTAAAATGCCAAATCTCCTGTTTCTGTCCTCCAGATGGGACCCAACTAGAGAAGAGAAGAGAAGCCGCACGGGGCCTAGGGAAGAACCAGTCAAACCTGATCTCAGCCAGCTGCAGAAGGACATGGCAGATAGCAGCCAGCTTTGCAAAGTTTTGAAGAAGTTGTTTAAGTTTCAAGTAAAGATTTAAAGTGTATATTATTTCATCTTGCATCATTTTTTCGATTTTCTTTGTATTTGCATTTTTGTATTTATAACAGGTAACAAAATTGCAAGACAAGTACAAGGTTTCAAAAATTGTTTAATTAAAGCTGTCAAGAAGATTCAATAGTGTACATGACTTATGCTTGCATCTTTCTTTTTTGTTACTTAGATTGTGAGAGTGTGTGTAGAGTTAATCATTTTCAACTTTATCCTTGTAGGGCTAAGAACATCTAAACTACTCAGTCAATGTGACTCTGCATTGTCTCTACAAACTTGTGAATCGTCGAATGCAAGTAATCACATTCCATTTTGCTTGGATTGCAATATGCTGTATTTGCTCGCGAGCAAATGTCGGCCTTTCTAGTGTTTCTTTCTTTCTTTCTTTCTCCTGTCAAATTTTCAAAGCGATTCATCTCCGCCATTTCTGGACCAAATGACTTGAAATTTGGCACAAGGGTAGAGTGGGCAAATTCCCAAATGTGTTTTTTTCATTTTTTTCATATCTGCTCCTTAAATGATATTATTGAGGTTTTAATGCAACTTTTGGACCAAAACTGTATATTTTGGCCGCCTGTACCATGGTATTACATCCAAATGACCTGAAATTTGGCACAGAGGTGCCCTAGATACTTATTCAAAGGATCCATGTATAATATGCGGTATAAATCACTTCAAAATGGCTCCTTAAGGAGGTTTTTGTGGGAGAGTTTAGGATAGGTAAGGTTGGAGTGCCGAGTTCAACGACCTCTAGGTCATTCTGGTGTGTCAGGGCCACAGGTGTGCCAGGTAGATCCAATTATCTACCTACCTACCTAGTCCATAGACATCCAGGTGGTTGGTGGACAAGGTAAATCCAATTAATGGCCAGCCAATGAGCGAGCTTATTTTGCTGGAAGAGTCCATTGTTGTGTAATAGAGTGCAGTATGTGCATGTACACTCATGTCTAGAAGATACCAAACTTGTAAGTCACTCTCACTTAGTTCTGAGATGGCACAAGGAACACTGTGAGCAATGACCCCAGGAGAGTCTTAATCACCGTTCCTCCGGTGGGGAGCAGGGCTCTTTGGTCAGTTAGCACGATTCTAGGGTCAATGTACAAGGACATCACCATATTTGGGACACAGTCCTGTGGCTTCCCATCAACTGCCCAGGATATAAGTCATCATGAGTAAGACACAGAAAAATGTAACTTTCACTAATAGATAAGGAAACATATAAATAGTAGAGCAGCACTTCTGTACTCAGTGAGAGAGATTTGAGTTAAGATCGGAGAGAGAGTGAACAAAGAAGTACCGACGTAGCACCGACTCCTCGTGTTTTTCTTGGGTTTTGTGTGTACAATTAACATCGGGCAGCTAATCGCACGAACTCCATGTATGGGACGCCATCGAAACCAGCTACCACACTACCACTACCCTTACATTTGGTGGATCAGCGGTTGGGATTAGTTGCAAGTGCACCACCTGGAGGACCTGAGGAGTCGAGAGCACCATCATCGCTACAGAAGACAACAGCTAGCAAAGATGCTACCAAGAACCCCAGTAGACGAGCAGACGGAAGAGCAACTGGTTAGTGCCTGTCAACTGACAATGGAGGTAGAACCACATACGTTGTTGTCTGACCGCTTAGAAAGTGTTGTTTTACGCAGAAAAGTTCCGTTTGATAGGGCAGTTATCGGATAATGGATTTTTATGATATTTCAGTAGATAGTGGACAGGTAGATTGTAGTTCAGTTGGGTAGGGATATATTTCTGTCATAATTGTAAAAGATCCGTAGACCTTCCATTTTGGGCATAACAAAAGATTGATTTAAAAAACAAAACGGACAAAAAACAACAGCTGATCTCCGCTCAAAGGGAGAAGGAATTTTTTCAGAGTAAACTTAGACCGTAGAAATTCAGGGTTAAGATTGTGTTAAGAGAAATGTCTTGTCAAGGCCTTGGGTCCCCTAGCCATGTGTTGGGTTGTTGGCTGGTCGCCAGAGTGAAGTTTGGGGGTTATTATGGCCATGCGCCAACAGAAGCAACCATAGCTGAATTAAGGGAAAGTTCACAAGTTTCATATTAAAAGATACAGAGAGCTTAGAAATGATTTACATGTACCGTAGCTTTAGTGGGAATAACCAGAAACCGTGTAGTAGAAGTTGCTTTAAAAGAACTAAGTTTCCATATCGGTTAGAGGGGAAAATGTTTTGAAGCCATGTTCAAGGATGAGATTTTTTGGGGAGATGAAATAACGTTTACTTATAAAAGCTGGAAATAAATTGAGGAAGATAGCGAAGCAAACCCACATTTTTTTGAAAGTTGACCAAACGATGACATTCGACAGTATGTGGTCATGACTGAAAGGGGAGAGGGCCCCCGCCAGAACCTCACATTCGGCATAATTTAAGTACAAGTTTGAAGATTCAAAAGGGGAATGTAGAAGGGTGACCTCGATCGAGAGGTTCAAGTGTTGTTAAATCTACTGTAATTTTAGGCTAGGAATAAGATACATAGAACAGGGCAGATCGGTTTAATTTTGGGCACCGAGATGACAGAGGAATAGTTTTGATGGCCATACTTCTGGCAGGCTAGTCGTTTCCTTGGAAATCCAGACTTCGGGAACTGAATTTCTATTCAGATGGGAGCGACGTCGCTTCGTCAGAATGTCTGGTTAATGTTCGTGTTTAGTGCACTGGAAATTTTGATTGGAATTTTGGGAAGCCAGGACACTCGATCGGTTCAAATTCAAAATTTCAAGTAACGGTTCTATGATAGGATGATAAGTTGATGTGTTGGCGATAGGCATCTGTTAGTTCAATTCATGTTGATAGAAGTAGAAATAGAAGTTCAAGAAGACAAATTCAGGATTTATGGAAAAATCCAGGAATTATGGAGTTGATGATACTCCAGAACTTAGAGTTAAGGAACATAGCTTAGTTATGCGGTCAGACCTTGGCGTTGTGTTCTTTCCTACGTTGTAATACGACTAACTGTGAGGATAGCAGGATTTCACGGCTCTTTGGGACACCAACCGTGTCACCTGCGTCTCCAGGACAACGGCTTGCAGATCAACCCGCACAGGGACTTCTATCAGCGCAAAGTGTTCTACACCGGTGATGCATCCGACAGGGCCCCGGGTAACACGCTACCAGGAGGATCAACGCAAGTACGAGACCTGTGGTGTCGTATAGGCAGGAAGGCGTAGGACTGACCAGCGAGGCAGGTCATGGTGGCCGACGATGAACCACGAGATGAATCAGAAGATGAAGAGAAGAAATGTGAACTGAGAATTATGAGACGAATTGTGGAAATGATGAATCATGAGATGAATTGCGGAAATGACGAATTATGAGATGAAACTAGTAGATGAGAAGAGAAACGTTTCATGGAGTTATGTAACCGTTGCAACTTGTATGTTAAGAAACGATCGTATTTTTCTATTATTATTAAGCGTCGCTTTTATATAACCTTCGATAACACTGTAACAATTCCGTTTTCATCTATTATTGTAACCATTATATATTATTTCTAGTTTCGTACTAATGTTAACTAAAAATGTACATCGATATATATCTTTATAATAACGTCGCCGGGACGGCTCTGTTTTGAAAGGGGAGGATGTAATAGAGTGCAGTATGTGCATGTACACTCATGTCTAGAAGATACCAAACTTGTAAGTCACTCTCACTTAGTTCTGAGATGGCACAAGGAACACTGTGAGCAATGACCCCAGGAGAGTCTTAATCACCGTTCCTCCGGTGGGGAGCAGGGCTCTTTGGTCAGTTAGCACGATTCTAGGGTCAATGTACAAGGACATCACCATATTTGGGACACAGTCCTGTGGCTTCCCATCAACTGCCCAGGATATAAGTCATCATGAGTAAGACACAGAAAAATGTAACTTTCACTAATAGATAAGGAAACATATAAATAGTAGAGCAGCACTTCTGTACTCAGTGAGAGAGATTTGAGTTAAGATCGGAGAGAGAGTGAACAAAGAAGTACCGACGTAGCACCGACTCCTCGTGTTTTTCTTGGGTTTTGTGTGTACAATTAACATCGGGCAGCTAATCGCACGAACTCCATGTATGGGACGCCATCGAAACCAGCTACCACACTACCACTACCCTTACAGTTGGACAGGGGGTGCATTTTAAAATTTACTTTTAGACTTTGGTGATAATGCCAATGTTTTTTTAGTGGAAGTGTTTTCGCACTGATCCACTTGACATAAGACTACTACTGGGACAGTCCATTTTTGCACATAGGGGGGATTTAAAAAAAATCAGTTTTGGACATGGGTGATGATTCCGAATTCCATTTGTTAAATGGAAGTTTAACCCAACCTGAAGACTGTACATGAGGAGGATTCGGCAGCCAATCAGCAAGCCTTGTGTTATCTGGAAGAGCCCATTCACGCACGGGGGTCTTTTTTAAGATTCAGTTTTGGACTGGGTTGCTTCTTATACAAAAGGCCATGTACTGTGAGTATTTCTGGACTTGTCTATTGTGCAATTTCAAACAGGGTGAGCTGGGAGATTCCATTCTTCGACGAAGGGGGTATTTTTTTAAAATTTATTTTGTGGACTTTTCTGACTATTTTAGCTGATATATTTTTGGATCGCTCCACTTTACATAGGGGTATAAGGCAGGAAGAGTCGATTCTTGCACAGAGGGGGGGATTTTTTTCAAATATGGTTTTGGACGGCTGATGATTCCAAATTCCATCTCTTAGCGGAAGTGTTTTGGAGTCGTCTATTTTTTTGAGTCCATTCTTGAAGGGGTTTTTGTAAGATTCATTTCTGTTCATAAGTGTGATTAGTAGTTAGAAGTCATTTTAAGCAGAAGTGTTCCATTTTTGCACGAGTGATTTTGGAACAGTCTATTGTTACATGAGGAGGGAGATGGCTGAAATATGCTGTATTTGCTCTCAAGCAAATGTCGGCCTTTCTAGTTAATTATGCAAATTAGATACCAATTTGCATAATTAATACATAATTATGTGACGCATCACTAAAACTATCTATACACCAAAAATCATAACAATCCGTCAACCCCTTCTTGAGTTATTCCCTTTCAAAGTCTGTCACTAAACCTACCCTGCAGTTCCAAAACAAGCCGCTAGGGAGCCCAAACCTATACCACTTACTCTTGGCATCAAGAGCTGTCTACCACTAAAAAATCACAGCCGCAGCATGTTCAGAACTCGAGATATCAAACCAGGAAGTTCCGCTGCAGTACCTTTCCAGGCCGCTAGGGGGCCCAAAATCTAATCGTTTCCAGGTCTCATCAAGACCTACACACATACCAAATATCAATACAATCCATCCAGGCGTTCTACAGTTATGCCGGTGTTCTACACACATACATACATACATACATACATACATACAAACACACGCTACCCAAAATATAACCTTCTTGGCGAAGGTAACAAGGACGACACTTCATAGTAAGGACTATCTACCCACCGTAATCTTTTTGCACATCATCATCACCAACATGCTGATATCCGGAAATGACGTCAATTATGTCTTGAGATCGTATTTCCGGTAGACCAACGTCGACGAGAATATGCTGTAGTCTGTGGTGTACTGTCTCCTCGGTGTAGGTGACTTCAATACCGTGACACCTGTACGGACAAGGTGACATTCCAACGACTGAAGGACGTAGCATCGATCATTACGAAAACGTCTTAAAAAAAACACTAGAAAATGTACAACAGGTTACTAGTAATTTGGTTAAGGACAGGTGGACGTACTTAATTTTTGTGCCCGTCAGGTGATTTGCGATCGCCAACCCAGCAAACATGGCTCCCCCGGCAGAGGGTCCCACTAGGTCATCGTACTTGTCGAAAAGACCCTTGAAATAAAGAAGGGAAGGTTGATGGTAAAGGAAATAGGAAGAATGTATTTATAAAATGAGTTTTATGTACGGGCAATTTAGCCAGGAGCTCAGCCTTCAACGTTCGCTTTGGTCCGCTCGAGCTCCCGAAAACGGTTGGCAGGGTAGCGACCTTCAAGAGCGGACCAAAGGGAACAAGGCTGGAATCCAGCTGCAGGCTACGTGCACTTATCCGCTGAGTTGCAATGGTATCATGCAAATAAAGTGCTCTTATCTATTTCACTGGTAAAAGTAACATCGCATTAGTTGAAAGTTCTCAGAGTAAATGACCCCACCTGGGAAATCAGATCTTGAAAAACAGAGAAGTACCCATAGAGACCTGGTAAGTCATACCCACTCGGAGGGATTATGTAAGATTTCTTTCCACTCCCTTTCCTGAAAATACAGCACTTATTGAGGAAAAGAGTGGTTGGTTCATGATTTATGACACGATCGTCAGGTGCCTATCTTTATAATGGCGTAAGTTACTATCTTAGGTATCTTACTTAAACGGAATAGTTTGTTCATCAATTTATATATTCTTTCATTAGTTCGTTCGTTCCTTCATTTATTCGTGTATATAGTTACAAGCTGATATGACAATGATATACAGTACTTGATGTCGTCTGCCAGTCTGTCCATGCGTGTTATGACGTTTTGCTCTGTCCAGTCGGCGACAGGAACCATGTACAGATGTGTCCCCACCAAGCGCTGCAGCAACATGTTGCTTTGCCAGCCCAGAGATTCAGGGTCCTATGGTAGGAGACTCGCAAGTATTATCCAAGTCAAGTGTACTTAACATTCTGACAACACGAAGCTTAAAAAGTGTGGCAATTAAGACTATTGCCATGGCGACGTTTTATTGTTTATAAGTATTAATGATTCTTGCTGTATTTGTGTTCTATCCTTTCGCCTAGCTGTATGTATGTGTTCAAAGTATGAAAGTCTTAGCCAAGAAAGCTATTGTAGCATTTTCTCAAAAACTATGTCAATGAGACCCTGATTTGCCCTTCTTACGTCTGTATGTTTAACTTAACGTACGTGTTCCTGCCAAATGTCGGAAGAAAGGAATTTCGTCATTTAACACTATAATAACAATTTCTCATTAATTATGTAAATTATGTAAAAATTTGCATAATTGGTGTCTATCGATATTCATATCTTTTCTAGTTACATATGTCATGTTTACGTGTCCTAGTAGTAATGAAATACTGCGGCTTAATAAACTGTGCTCATTGATTATGCAAATTAGCTCGGGGTCTACATTAATAGTCCTTATTTATGGAAGGCATCTCCGAAGTTATCTACACATCAAAAATCACGATGATCCATCAACCCCTTCCCGAGTTATTCCCTTCCAAAAGGATGGTGCAATTGCGCACACGCGGACGAATTGCTGTAGAATTTCGTAAATTTTGGCCAATCGGATATATACTTAACAGTAAGCATAATATTTCTCTCTTTTTGAATTACATATGGTATATTTTTGAGCATTTTGACATGAAATGCAGTGTAATTATAAAGTGTCCTCATTGATTATGCAAATTAGCCCCTGATTTGCATGATTACTTTTTACATTTATGTAATTATGTTAGGCATCTCTGAAGCTATCTATATTCTAAATATTGTGAAGATCCGTCAATCCATTCCCGAGTTATTCCCCTCTAAAGGGATGATGCAACTGCGCAGGCCTGTAAAAATTCCTGACATGCCTGCGGGATTTTGGGAATTTTTGTCAAACGGTCGCACACTATATCATTAGGCGAAGCCCCTGAGGCGTCGACAAAAACACTCAGTTACTTATAGTGGCAAGTTGAGCATTTTCTGACCTTCGAAATATACTTCATGATTGACAACGTCACGTTCCTCGGTGTAACGAATCTACATTTTCCCCTTTGCGGAAGTTCAAAGATGTTAACTCACCATGTCTCCCGATTTGATGAGAAAGTGTGATTCCAGACCCAGCCGCCTGGCGGCCACAGCAGTAGCACGGCACTGGTTGGAGTCCCGGCCTCCACAGCCTATGATGACCGAGCAGCCAGTGCGGATGGCTTCCGCTAGTTGGAACTCTAGTTTACACACCTGCAATCCACCAATCGTGAGAAATGGAACTGGGGGCTATCCCCTCTGATATAGTGATTGGTTGCTTGATTGATCAATCGTTTGTTTCCTTAATCTAAACCTGAAGTTAAGCCCTCGTGTCGGTTTCGTCTTTTTATGAGCGTTTTGCTTGAAATGATGTGGAATTTTACAATAATATATTGTTATCAAAGCTGGCGATTCACATTTGATCACACCCAGGGCTAGCTAGTCACCATACATAGTTACAATTCTTGTTATAAATGGCCGTTAACGTACCTGTGTATCTAATGTCCTTTTATGTAAGATTTCTTTCCACTCCCTTTCCTGAAAATACAGCACTAATTGAGGAAAAGAGTAGTTGGTTCATGATTTATGACACGACATTAGATACACAGGTACGACATTAAATACACAGGTACGTTAACGGCCATTTATAACAAGAATTGTAACTATGTATGGTGACTAGTTAGCCCTGGGTAATAGCTAGCTGGTTTTGCGATACATTTTTTGGTCAGCATGGTCGTTAACCTCGGCATTTTCTCTATTTCAGGAGGTGTGGGGATACAGAACCTCAAACGTATAACAATAACATCTTGGGCCATTTTGCATAGGTTAGTGTAAGTAACGTGTGACCTAATCTAAGGGAAGAGGCACTCCTTACCTTGTTACCTGACAAGGCACAACCGGTCATATCTTCTCTTTTTATGAAGAGTTCCACATCCTCTGGTAGACCAGGCACTTTCCAGCGGTGAATTGGGGTACTGCACATACCGAGCTGCAGCAAATGGGAGCACCTTTTAGTCCGACATAACAAAGGAAGGCAAATTGCAGACAACTAATCTGTATGATAAGCAAGAAAGAAATGCTCAATTTATCATCAGTTAGTGCCCTTGAAACGCACTAAGCAACAGCGTCACCTAGAGACATGGGTAGGAACTGCACAACCCCAATGGCCATTGCAATATCGTAATACAGTCACCTTTTATTTCAGATATCAGGAAGAGGAAGGTGCCTACGTATTAGCAATGATTCTGAAAATTTATTCGTATCGACTTATCTGTTTTGCGGCACCTTTTCGGTTACCAAGCCTTCTTAGGCAATTGAACGTTAGAGATAGTCAGTGTGAAGTGGTTAATTAATACAATACTAAGCTGAGGTGAAGAATTTGCATCACTGTGAGGCTGGAACTTCATATGTACCCAGTCCGGTATGTTCTCACTGCCAACCCTTTAATAAGTTGGACACACCAAGTTGAGTTTTCTCTGGTCTTTTCAATCGAACCAGTGAGGCTAACCACCTTGATCAAGCAAACTATTGTACTGCTAAAGCAAGGGACTGGGTATGCTCTTAAAGATTTGTCCAAGTAGACATAGACGTATACTGAGTTGAGTGCAAGGGCAAGTTTATCCTAATTATAAGTTAACGTAGATACAACTGAATTGAGTGTAGGCGCGTATCTGTCCTAATTATAAGTTAACGTAGATATATGCTGAATTGACCGTATGCGCGTGTCTGTACTAATTACCTTTGCCAGAATGGCCAAGGTTATGTTTTGGGCGTGTTTGTGTGTCTGTGTGTCTGTGTGTCTGTGTGTGTGTTAACAACATAACTCGAGAAGCCTTGGATGGATCCTGATGATATTTGGTAGGCGGGTAGGGTCAAGTTCGATAATGGGGCCCCTAGCGGCTTGCTAAGGTACTGCAGCGGAAACTCAATTTTTTATATCTCGTGTTCTGGACATGCTGTGGTCATGATTTATGGGTGGCAGATAGCCCACGGGGCAGAGAGTATGTGCTGTGAGTTTGGGCCCCCTGGCGGCTTTTTTGGCACTGCAGGTGCCGGTTTCCTTTCAAACTTTGGACGAGAATAACTCTGCAACGTGTTGGCGGATCTTCATGATTTTTGGTATGCAGATAGAATGAGTGTTGACTTACATAGTGGAATACTAATTATGTAAATCAACAGCTAATTTGCATAATTAATGAGGAAAGTTTATAAATCCACTGCATTCCATGATAGGACTTTCAAACTTGTCACATATGTAGCTGAGAAGGAGAGAATTGTCAATAGATATCAATTATGCAAATGATGACCTCATTTGCATAATTAATGAGAAAATTTGAACATGCTGACGGATCATCATGTTTTTTGGTATGTAGGTAGCGTAAGTGAAGACCTACATAATGAGATGCCAATTATGCAAATCAACAGATAATTTGCATAACTAATGAGGACATTTCATAAATCCACTACATTCCATGATAGGACTTTGAAACTTGTCACATATGTAGCTGAGAAAGAGAGAAATGGCAATACATATCAATCATGCAAATGACGACCTCATTTGCATAATTAATGAGAAAATATGAACGTGTTGACGGATCGTCACGATTTTTGGCATGTAGATAGCTTAAGTGAAGACTTACACAATGTGATACTTATTATGCACATTAACAGCTAATTTGCATAATTGTTAATGAAAAGTTCATAAATCCACTGCATTCCATTATAGTAGTTTCAACGTTGTCACACATGTAACTGAGAAAGAGGAAAGAGAGTATAAGGGGTGTATTCAAAGACTTTGAAAGAGAATAAGTCAAGAAAGGATCATCATGATTCTTGGTATGCTGATAGCTTAAGCAATACTTGATACAATTTGATATTGATTAATTGTAAATTGGGACCTAATTTGCATAATTAATGCCGAAATTTTACAAACCAACTCCAAGCATATAATTCTAAAACAAAATGAAATGAGTAACGCATTTGTCTACAGACACCATTCTACATAACAAACCTAGTTTATTTGGCAAAGGTATGTGTTCGTGGAACTCTATGCCCGTAGCCAGGGGGGGTTCGGGGGGTTCGGAAGAACCCCCACACACATGCCAAAAGGTCCACTTTTTCACACTCAAAGGTCCACTTTTTACAGTCCAAGGTTTTCTTTCATTGGCGGACTGACTGACATTTTGCAATGATAGAAATTTCAGTCAATTTAAGCAAGTCTATCAGCAAAATGTGACCTTGAAATTGCAGGAAATAGCGTTTCAGAGGGTCCAGGTTTCAAAATTTCCCGGACCTCCATTGCGACGCCTCGCATCTTCGCTGTTGGACATGGTGAAAATATTTTTTGGGGAGTCGACAGCCTCTTATATCTATGATAGAAATTCCGTTAAACTTGGCTTAGTCTTCCAGCAAATTTTGCTAGTCAAAATGCAGGAAATAGCGTTTCAGAGGGTCAAGATTTCAAGTTTTGCCGGGGGAGCATGCCCCCGGACCCCCCTAGGCAGCTCGTGCCTACGGCGCTCGATGGTCCCCCAAGTACTAAAAAGAACCCCCCCAACCGAAATCCTGGCTACGGGCATGTAAATAGACTAGTTATAAGTTAACGTAGATATATGCTGAATTGAGTGTAGGCGAGTGTTCGTCCTAATTATAAGTTAACGTAGATATATGCTGAATTGAGTGTAGGCGAGTGTTGTAACGTTAATACATTCTTTCTTTCTTTATTGACGATGAGACAAGCCATTACAAGGGTCTGCCTAGGTATCTTTGGGCTGGTAGCGGCAGAACCTATAGAAATGTGGACTAACACACAAAGAATTCATACCAATAAACAATACAGTATAATGCAGATATTGAGTGTAGGACCTTCATACTGAAACCGAATTAGCAGGAATCAAGCAGAACCAACGGGAATGAAGAATTTGCAAAATTCGTGCCACATTCGGGTGGAAATTCGAAATGGGCCTTATTATATCCCCTTCACACGAGAAGGAATAAACCGAAATGCCGCCAGAATAACTATTCCTTGTTTTTTCCTGGATATTCGTGTAGTGCATTTTAGACGATCTCCGTTCCAGATATTCTTTTGGCAACATTCTGGTAGGATTTTAAGTTAGCTTGCCGTTTCGGTTCTCCATCGAATATATGAGATCAGAATGTTTCGAATACTGTTTGAATGGCGTAGAATGTGGTCATACTGCAGTTGAAATAGTTAAAATACACTTAGAATCCACTTTGAATGCCATTCGATATTTCTCCACTTCAAATGCACCTCGAAAAGTTTTTAGCATGTCAAAAACATTCGAGCCAGCCAAAAGAACGGGTACAAATATCTGGAATGCAGTGAGAATTTATAGAATACACTACGAAGTCCCAGGAATAGAAAAGAATTTTCATTCTGACGGCATTCCGGCTCATTCTTGCTCTCGTGTGAATGAGTTTGATATAATTTCTCCGCTTCAAATCATGAATGCACCTCGAAAGTTATGAGCATGACAAAAGAATGGGTAGAAATGGGTAGAAATTTCTGGAACGCAGTGAGAATGTCTAGAATGCACTACGAATAACCAGGAATATGTAAAGAATAGTTATTTTGACGGCATCCGGCTGATTCCGCTTCTCGTGTGAACATGTGCAGCTGCAACAGGCGCCACAGGTTCGTCATGGCTAATTGATTCGGTGGGAATCAACATTCATGATGCAATCAAGCAAAAAACCCCTATGGATATATCTTTGGCATGACGTTTGCTTACAACTTCGTTGACGACTCCCTTAACAGATTCCCTGCTATAAAGCACATGTGAACTTTTGACCTTTGGACTGAAGAGGCAACCAGTCTGCTAGCGTTAGAGTTCATGAGCCAAGTGACAACTGGTCCTTTCAACAGATACTTCGATTCACCTGAACAGATTCCCGGTGGCATAAGATAGTATCGAAGCTGGCTAAGGAGTATAGCCGGGCGGCCTAAGTGAGTCAGGCGGGCACAGGTCGGCGGCTGACCTCTTCTGGCCGGCTATACTCCTACTCCTAATGGCCAGCTTCGATACTATCTTAAGCTCATGCCACCGGGAATCTGCTTAAAGATTACCTGAACTCTCCACTGTGGAATCCCGCAAAGATTGGCCGCCCAAGAAGGAGGGACGTGTGTTGATAATACAGAAGAGCGATGACTCTTGCCGGTCTCCATTTTGAACCTGCCTGCTATGAAAACAGCATGTTTCCCCGGGTCAGGTCGTGAGTTGAAGGGGGTGTCAACTACACAGTCAAGGCTAACAAACAAGGAGACGATTGCAGACTGAAAACAAAAATACAGTACGGACAGGAACGTTTAACACGATGAAATAACAACATTATTGGTGACTGTTTGCAATTTGTCCTGACCTTTGACTCTGTGCTATGGTAGTATGTGAGAAATACATCAACGATGACATTATTTAACCTGATTTTCGTCCAAAGAAACTTTGAACGCCTGCCACGATCCCCTTTTAAATCCTCAAGCAGATGTTAGAGGTGAAGAGCGTGCTGTGGAACGTAGGCGGGAGTCTAGGGAGAGCACTTCACTTGTCATTGTGACAACACAACCACAGGCTAGGAACTTGTCAGTGATGTATTCACAATCGCTCTTCGCAATTAGACGATACTGTCCAACAATCAGCAGGGCGTACAATAAAGTAACTTCGAGTCACCCAGGTCCGTGACCATGTGTGAAGATTATAAGGAATGAGCCGAAATTACCAACACTCAGGGATGGCCATGGTGTCTGAGTACTCTCAATTCTAGGCAGACGGGCATGGATGGATTATGGCTGCAGGCTGATCTCAGTGGGACTGAAGTTTTCGGCGACACAGGAGACGGGAAATGAAAACATGAGCACCTGCAGCAGATAATGTGTACTGTGGTGCCTTGCTGACTATCAGGAGCTAAAAGGGGCATTACGACTGTCCTGAATACTAATGACTAATCCATAGACTGGCGTCTGGAATTTGTTTTGCAAAATCAAATATCTGGCACGCGCTGTAAAGCGTGCATATTCATCATTGATATTACTAGGTCTGCAGTACGGATTTGTAGGTTGTAAACCACTGCTATGATTGGCTAGCAGACATTTGAACCGATCATGACAGAAACACAGCAAGTGGCGCGGTAATACGTAAGTTAAAAAGTACTTTGAGATTTTTTTCAATATCTGTTGTTTATGTTCTTACCATATTAGGCCACAACAAGTACATTTTATGGATGACATCATCTAAAGCCTCCATTTCAGAGATGTCAAAAAACAAGGTTGGCAGAAAAAAAGATAGATCTTTAATATAGACACCATAAACGTTGTAACAAGAATCTAAACATGATATCACAGCCAAAAAATCTTCAACTTCTGTATTCAAGAGGTGCATAAAGTGCAGTAATGACTTCCGCATTGGTCCCAACAAGAGTCCGTAGGACGCAATACTCCGTGAAGTATTTAGTTTTTATTTATGGTGGCAACCCAGCATGACCAAAACGATCAAAACAGAGCGCAACGTCTACTTGGAGATATCCAATTACCACGCCTCTAAAACACACGGGGATATCAATGGCCTGCCCCACAATATCATCAACGGGGGTGAATTCTGAAATATAACATTGCTTATGCAAGCAGCTAGGGTAAAAATAAACAACGTGCATGATCGCGCAACTGTGAGCAGACGATATGCCAAACCACAAGCGAATACAACAAATGGAAAATAGCGATTCAGCTGCAAACGTCAGTAACCCACTCAACTTTAATACTCCACCTAGTCGAGAGGTAAGCCTCCTTTTCCGGAGAGAGAACTAGTTTCACTTCACAACTACGGTTTATGGCTACATGTACATCACTACTGCCACTTCTACAAGCACATCAAGGCTACCAAACAATAGCAGTTTTTTCCCAGTTTGGCACTTTCTCGTCATGCTGACCATCTTCGGAGGGGGAAATGTTTTGTTTTTCTCCAAAATCTCCAAAGTTAATGAAGTTATCCAGAAGACTTACTGGGCCAACGTTAGATAAATGGTAAATAAAGAACGAGCACATTAAAGCTTGCTAAATATGAAATCAACAAACAAAGGCGCCCTTAACCTATGAGGCTATGACAGATTCGGTCCCTAGTTAGCAACAGGTTACAAATATATCATGAGCTAAATATACAGCACTAAAAGAACCGCAGAAGCTATTCATTATCCTTATATGGTCAGATGTCGGCAAGCTATAATTAGAACTTTAGAGCATGTGCCGGTAAGGCAATCTGCACTTTAATAGTCATTATGAAGCATGCAGCAGGTGGTGTCGAGCCGGGAAAGAGCGAAACAGTTCTTAGTAATGCTTATGTACAAATTATTTCAATCAATGAATATGATTATCATCAAAGTTCAACGATGAAGATTAAATTCCAGGTAATAAAGGACTACCGGATAGGTTATCAAGGGAAATAGTCGATTTCTTCATAGAATTTCTTGATTACCTTCGCCCAGAAGGTTATGTTTTGGGTAGCGTTTGTATGTATGTTGGTATGTATGTATGTAGAAGACCAGCATAACTCGACCAGCATAACGGCCCGATGGATTGTATTGATATTCGGTATGTGAGCAGGTCTTGATGAGACCTGTAAACGATTAGATTTGGGTTACGATACTGCAGCGGAACTTCCGGGTTCGATATTTTGAGTTCTGGACATGCTGCGGCTATGATTTTTGATTGGTTGACAGCTCTTGATGCAAAGAGTAGTTGGTATTGGTTTGGGCCCCCTAGCGGCTTGATTTGGAACTGTAGGGCAGGTTTACTGTCAGATTTTAATGTCAATAACTCAAGAAGGGGTTGACGGGTCGTCATGATTTTTGGTATGTAGATAGCGTAAGTGAGGCTTCACATTATTTGCATAATCAATAAGGATATTGTCTAAACACGGTCAGTTCCATTATATGACCATATCTATATAGATATAGATAATACAGCAGTTGTAAAAGATAGAATCATTTGGCGAAGGTATGGGGTCGTGGAACTCTAATTCATTTTGTGTGGTACAATGTGATCAAGGTTTGTGCTTTGATATGGAGAATGTTGAATTACTTTCTTTGTGTGGAAGAATATCTCATCCAAACGTAACACATCAATGTCTGCCGCCTTCTCATGAGCACTCAGCCATCGGAGTAAGTTTCTCCATTCCATGTCCCAGTGGACATTCTTTATTCGAGTCTTTCATGTTCACGGACAGCCTTAATGTACTTTTACGTATGCAGTTATGACCTTCTACACGTTCAGGAATAGTCGTTGTTGGAAACTAATGACGGCACTCATGCATATCGGGTTGTTACGCCCGAGAAGAGTCGCGTACGTGAAACACGTGAGTCATTCCATGTGTCGACAAGAAAAACACGTAGCATTGACAGATATGCTTTTAAAACCATATTGTTTTTCCCAGGTTCGTATACTCAATATGCATCCGTGACGTGCTTGTTTTACTTAAGGGTTAATTACCCGCCCCGAGGTGTATATGGTGTCATAACGCCTGG
This sequence comes from Branchiostoma floridae, assembly GCF_000003815.2. NCBI lineage: Eukaryota > Metazoa > Chordata > Leptocardii > Amphioxiformes > Branchiostomatidae > Branchiostoma > Branchiostoma floridae. The sequence goes on from NC_049982.1 coordinate 13,114,865, forward strand.
TCCTTTGCTATAACCACCGAATAAAACCACCGATGTGAGCGAAGCGAACGAGGTGGTTTTATGAGCGTGGTTATAGCAAAGGACCAGGCGTTATGACACCATGTACACCGAGGAACAGGCGGGTCATTAACGTTATTATCATATAGCCTACCC
>NC_049982.1:13115402-13116299 GCF_000003815.2 Branchiostoma floridae
GGAACGGGTCCAGTCTGGTTTTGGTAATGTTTGTGTGTTTGCATGTGAGGAACACAGTTCATGCAGTCATTTGCTATTTAGTAATACATGAATAAGACCTTAAAGTCTTAAATAAAGGCATGATTATTTGGCGAAGAGATGGGTTCGTTGAACTCTAGTTTGTTTTGTTTTGATGATGAAGTCTTTCATGTTTGTTACATATGGAACAAAAACGTGCGTGGTTCAGTAAATTTGCCGAATGCAGTTTGCAGATAACTCTCTCAGATACCTTGAGTATCTGTAGCATACTCAACGATTGATCCCACATGTCCAAATATATTTGTATCATCGAGAAAACATGGCGCCATCACCTTATCGGTCTTTATAATACTGACCATATGGAATTTATCAGAGTCAGCTTTTGGAATGTGGCCTTTCAGTTCACTCTTTATAATTCAGACTTGATAAGGCTACAAATGATTTTCAAATTCAATTTTTATTTTCCATTGACAAGAGAAGAAAGAGGACGAATGGGTCGTTGATGCAAAAGCGTTTCAGCAAAACGACAGTCCAATGTGTCACTTGGGAATTAAAACGAATACACACACAGAGTACCGGCAATCATTGTGATAAGGGGTGGGAACCGGTACAAACCCGTTTCTTCTTGTTGGACCGGTCCGGAAAACCGGGCCAAAAAATCAGTAGACCGGATTTTGCACCGATTAGAAAAGGAACAGATTATACCGGCACTGCGGCGGCAGGCGTCCACATCTTTTGGGGCTTATTACTGGTCGAAGAAAATAACAAGTGCAAAGTAGAGTATGGTTGATAGTCATTTTTACCAAGTTTTGGATAACCAAACTTGGCGCAAGTACTCTTTTAACTTAGGTCTTGGATAGAAAACAATATGAATAGTTC
>NC_049982.1:13116822-13121265 GCF_000003815.2 Branchiostoma floridae
TGCATAGCATATGAAGCCATTTACTTGATTTAGTTTGATATTGAATGTTTGAAAAATTACACAGATCTTTTTTTATAGCATGTACTGTACAGTTTTCTAATAGCGGCAACATACCATGTTCTAAACCAGTAAGAATGTAAAGACAATGGTTTTTATATTCATGTCGCAAGGTATGTAACTCATCTTCTTAACTTAAGTCGCTGCGATTGTCCTTAGATTTAAAGTGCTGATCGTCCTACATCCACTTAAATGATGACCGTCTCCCAGCTGTGTCTAAACGGCCCAACGATGAAGGACCTCTCGACCTACCGACAAGATGATGTTTTTCTTCCTCTCCACTCTGCAGTGAGTGTACTGCATGTACTTCCCTGTTTCTTGGGTAGGCCTTAATGATGGCTGCTGGGAACGTCCGGGGCGCTATGGTACCCGACAGGCACCCTAGGGGTTCATCTAGTGCCTCCTTCTCAATCAGCTGATGCCACAAATGATGGAGTAATGAAAGTTAATTAGGTAAACCAAATATGGTGATGGGTGAATAGACCCACTGGAATGCTCATTTGTTCATCCGATTAACCGCAAGTAACTCAGCGATAATATTCATGTTTGAAACAGTGCTTATGGAAAAACGTCATTCCTATATAAATACATTTAGACGTTTCTAACCAAATGTTTCTGTCTGAGGGATCGGCATTGTTTCTGTGTCTTTTGCCTATCCCTGACATTCACACCCACCCCCACTAGATGGTGATCGCCCTGCGATCTCACAAAATTGGATTTGTTTCGACATGCTTGCAGACAGACAAGGACAATGTGGCACTGCACTTAAGTTTAGGAAATCAGTGAATGGCGTTAAACTCTATAAACGCTAACAAAGGCATTGCGTTTACTCGCCTAACGAGTCCTATCGCGGCGAGACTTTCAGAGATCGACCGATCGATGTCAGCAGGTTACCGAGCCCGATCCGACGTGATAGCTATCTAAAGCAGGTGGAAAATAAAAATAAATAAAATACGCGATTTCAAAAATCGGCGGCCTTCTAGTGATCAAAATTTGCCCATGGTTGTCGACAATGTGATGCCAATTATCACGACTCTTGATACGACTATGCACTTTTCAAATGACATGACGCATGTTGAATGACTCGGTAGAGCGCCAAGTTCCCTGCCTGATATCAGACTTGGTATGTTGAGCACGTCACCATTCTTATCAGCAGAATCAAGTCACAGTTGTAGTTGTTAATGAGGCCAGTTTGTCATTCCATTTGACGCACGAGCTGCGATTTAAGAGAGAGTAATTGGGAACAACAGCAACCTGGAGTACGTACAGCCTGCATCGAATCACAGCTATTGACAACAGGAACTTGTCAACTCGAGTGACAGCCATTCTGTCGTCTTCATCTGACTTCTCAAAATACGATCTCAACAAAAACTTTTTCACCAATCCCTGCTTCCGTGCGGGCTGCATTGCGTGACATGTGTGTGTTGATTCTTAGGAGCTTATTCTAGAAATATAATAACATTACACAAGTTATATGAAAACCTTTACAGAAAAGACGTTTTAATGAAGACTTGTATAAAGGTGTGTTAAACGACATGATTTGATTTTGCAATTTTGAATACATTGGTAGTGCTCTACATATGATTCTGGATATTAATATGCCCTGCCGGGCTTTTTTCATGCCTTTGAGCCAAATAAACATACCAATATCTCACTTACTCATTGACACGTTGGAGTCATGACTCGCACTATTAACGGCTGTAAAGTTTTCCGATGACTATCTCCATGTTTCTGAGACAAAATAACGAACCATGATGACGAATGTTTCTGCACAGGAGTCATAATATTGACAATCGCTGACGAGTAGTGACGACTGTAACCTCTTTTTTGTTGAAGACTATCAGCATGTCACTAAGACAAAATAACGAAACAAGCTAATAAGATGAAGGTTGAGACGTTAGTGTCACGGGACATGTTGACGACTATTAAACTATGTGTTGACGGCATAATGTCCGAGGCCTATGGGCCGGCTTTGTATACATTCGTCATTACTATTATTCATGATTACTGAGTTCGTCCTTGTTGTTTTGACAGATAAAATGCATGTAGCTTAATTGTACAACTACAAAGTATGGGGAGTACAAAAGCAGCACATGAGCTTGGGCGAAATTATTCAGAGGTTCCAAGAAAACAGACACCCCTGTGTTCTATCTGCAATGGTACATCCGAGCATGGTATCAGCTGGAATCGCAGAAGCCTGTTTCAGCCGTGACTGAGGGAGTGGAAATACGGCATTGACAGGACTCTCACCGCCTTGTCCGGCCCTCATGCAGCCCAGGCACAAGGGAAACACAAAAGAACCTGACATCTATGGACGGTTAGTTGTGTTTTTTAAACTCATTAATGATGTGGATGTAGGTTTTAAGAGTTCTATTGTCCAGTAGAGTGACACCTTGTTTGTCATGGTCAGTACTGAAAAGAGGCTGTCATAGCACATCTATTTAACGTTATAGTGATGTCAACAGCGCTGCGAAACCTGCTATTAATGATTTTAATCTTACCAAGGTGTTGCATTTACATCCACCTGCTTATTAGGCAGTTCAAGTGAAACCAAGTAGAATTATGTTTTTCACGTTTTCGAACTGTAACCTATCCATATCATCATGAATTAGGATGTAAGTCATAGAGCATTATTGTGTTGATGAGGGTACCAGTATTAACGGAGCGCAAACAGTGGACCCGTTTATACGGTTCGTGGTGACAACTGTGGTGCTGAAATGCCATCCGAAGTTGCGTCAGTACAACACACCGCTTCCCCGCGCGGCCTAACCAGCAGATTCTCCGTTGCGGCTGTTTTGACACCAATTCAATTACAGCCCATTGACCTATTTTGAGCTGCCTTCCATGGAAGGTCTTCATAGAATTTCGCATTACCTCGATTGCAACTATGGCTAACCTGTGTAACACATCCTCTCACTGTCCGGGCCTGTATGTGTCCCTTCCCTGCGGGACAGGTTTGTCACCAGGCTTTGCGCACGCCCACACACCCCCGCATTTATGTCTGCTTTATAGCTTATCCTCTAGCAATAACCTGAAATAATACCAACCAGTAACCTTTCCTTACTATGGGAAATCTTTTAATGAACGTTAATTTTATAATACCCAGGAGATCTGGAAGCCATCATGTACTATGTTCTTAAATGAAATAGGTCAAACGAGGTATAATTCAGAAATGATTATGTTCATGATGACTGTGATCATTGATATCTGCAGCAAAACTGTCGGCCACAGCGACTTTGATGTCTCCTAGCAGGAAGGGAAAACCTATCATCAAAAGAAAGTCAGTCCAACGTAGCCTTGGGTTCAATCGATGTGACACGGGGTTTGAAAGGAATATTTTTGTTACGTCTGGCGATTGTCGACTGTTGTGAAAAAAAAGATTAAATGTTGCCTGTAAAAGCTGGATACTATCTTTCTTTTTCAACTCTCAATATTTACTGATCTACTGGATACCGTCGCTCATCCGACGTAGCAAGGGGAGAACCGAGAGATAGACTAGACACAACTACACGCAGCTCATGCTCTGTTATAGACAGCTCGTTGAAAAGAAATGTTAACAATTGACAGTTAGATGTCGTCTACAGCTGTATGGAGATCTATGTATCGACATGATGATAGACGGGTAATTTCGAAATGCACAGCCGAACGTTGTGACAGAAGAGTCTCACTGCGTTGTTTATCGGCACCTGGATTGTTTTGGATCCTGATTGGGGCTTCTCCTCCAAGCCTAATGGGATTTTGTTGCGGCTCCGGCCTTCTCTGCCCCAGGAAATCTCTCACACAGCACTGTTCTGCAGATACTTTGTATCTTACGTTGCGTGTCGACTTATAAGGCTCATAAATCATGAACACACTCAAGGGTGAGTTATATCGGTACCTTTTCCGGCCAGGCTACGAGTAGCTGTGTTAGGCACTGGTGGTGGCTGGGATGGTGTCCAGTTGACGTTGTCATACTCAAATCGGTACCGGTGCATACTGATGTCCTGAGAGGTAAGTCTCATGCCTTCTACTAAACCTAACACACAGTCAAGACATGTACCCATCCCCTTGTCAAATACACTGTATCCGAAGTTAATTGATTCCATGATCCACCTCATCCAGAGAAAACTCTAAACGTTACCCTGCTCCCATAAGACGTTTTGATTCCGAAGAAACAAACAAAAACACACACACATAAGCTACATGTTAAGGTTTTAGTTCTAACCGTGATTTTACATGATCAGTCGCCCAGAATCATTTCCCATCTGACGCGCAGTGCGGAATGCGTGGGCGATGTAGTGACTGATGTTGCCATGGGCGATGGTTTGTCGTTCCTCAGTGGGAAAATCTCCGGAGGAGAGAAACGGTGTGTTGTTACGACACAGTTATTTGTAATAGAGAGTTGTG
>NC_049982.1:13121455-13164621 GCF_000003815.2 Branchiostoma floridae
GATACAGCAATGACAGCAATGCCGCATCTGGTGTGAATAAACGCTTTCTTCTGAAGTTCGACAAAGAGATTACAGATGACTTGGTGACAGAATGAAAAATCATACTGACTGACACAAAATCAAAGATGGTGATATCGGGGTCAGTAGCCTGGTGCCACATGACAGACATGGAATGATACAGTAACTGTGGGGGAAGCGAGAGAACATCCTCCAGGAACAGCTGTTACAGTAGCTCCTGAAGATAAGGAATATGTCTCGAGATGTCACAGGCTGAGCCTCTAAAAAGTACAGTAAGTCAACAATACACCCAAAGGAGTGCAGTGCTTGAATATCAGAGATTGCAATGATAGCGGGGTAAGCCACGGAACAGGCATCAAACTGTACATGTGATTTACGTTACTGTGGGACAGTGCTTACAAGCCAGGAAAATCAATGAAAACTGAGCTGTCATAGAGGGCGGGAGTGTGGACAGCACTCGCCAGTCCTATGGTATCACAACCGAGATAAACACGAGTCAACACACACCAGTAACAAGTAACAACTGGGATAAACACGGATCGGCACTCGCCAGTCCTATGGTATCACAGCTGAGATAAACACGAATCAACACACACCAGTCACATAGTAACAACTGGGATAAACACGGATCGGCACTCGCCAGTCCTATGGTATCACAACCGAGATTAACATGGATCGGCACACGCCAGTCACAAGTAACAACTGGGATAAAGACGGATCGGCACTCGCCAGTCCTATGGTATCACGGCTGAGATAAACACGAATCAACACACACCAGTCACAAGTAACAACTGGGATAAACACGGATCGGCACTCGCCAGTCCTATGGTATCACAGCTGTGATAAACACGAATCAACACACGCCAGTCACATGGTAACAACTGGGATAAACACGGATCGGCACTCGCCAGTCCTATGGTATCACAGCTGTGATAAACACGAATCAACACACACCAGTCACAAGTAACAACTGGGATAAACACGGATCGGCACTCGCCAGTCTTATGGTATCACAACCGAGATAAACACGAATCATCACACACCAGTCACAAGTAACAACTGGGATAAACACGGATCGGCACTCGCCAGTCCTATGGTATCACAACCGAGATAAACACGAATCAACACTCACCAGTCACAAGTAACAACTGGGATAAACACAGATCGGCACTCGCCAGTCCTATGGTATCACAACTGGGATAAACACGAATCAACACACACCAGTCACATGTAACAACTGGGATAAACACGGATCGGCACTCACCAGTCCTACGGTATCACAGCTGAGATAAACACGAATCAACACACACCAGTCACAAGTAACAACTGGGATAAACACGGATCGGCACTCGCCAGTCCTATGGTATCACAGCTGAGATAAACACGAATCAGCACACGCCAGTCACATAGTAACAACTGGGATAAACACGGATCGGCACTCGCCAGTCCTATGGTGAACTGGGATAAACACAGATCGGCACACGCCAGTCCTATGGTGACACAACTAGGATAAACATGGATCGGCACCCGCCAGTCCTATGGTGACACAACTAGGATAAACATGGATCGGCACCCGCCAGTCCTATGGTGACACAACTAGGATAAACATGGATCGGCACCCGCCAGTCCTATGGTGACACAACTAGGATAAACATGGATCGGCACCCGCCAGTCCTATGGTGAACTGGGATAAACACGGATCGGCACTCGCCAGTCCTATGGTGACACAACTGGGATAAACATGGATCGGCACCCGCCAGACCTAATCTCCAAGCAGATTCCTCCGGTGGCATAAAACAGTAACATAAGCTGGGGAAGGACTTCAGCCGGCAGATGGGTAAAATTGGCCACCGCGGTGGCCAATTTACCCCTCTGCCGGCTGAGGAATCTGCTTGGAGATTACGCCAGACCTACAGTAACACAACTGGGATAAACACGAGTCGGCATACGCCTGTTCGTGATAACAAAAATTTGCCGTCTTTGGCATCCCACCTGACGGCCACAATAAACACTAATGCACTTCCCTTATCCTAATACTTTCCCAATAATTTCTTACCCAAAGCAAGCTATACTCCAGTGTAACCAAACTGCGAATCAAACCTGACAGCCCAGGCATCCCATATTCGTTTTGTCCGACAAATTTAGCAATTAGATAAATTTAGAATACAAAAGGTCCAGTCTTGTCTGACAAATTAAGCATGCCCGACAAGCCCAGGTATCCCACCTCCGTCTTGTCTGACATGAATATTTACGTTAACGTTTACCTTTTCACATCTGCTTGATCCCAACCATGACCCTGTTCGGAAAGTACATTTCTCTATGTCCATGAAAGCGATATTCTAAAGAGTTGAACCCGTCTATGACAGAGTTCCTGTCTTTGGCTGACCTTCGGTCTCATGACGTACAGATGCCCGACACCAACAAAGATCAACAAAGTCGTATAAGTCGTGATAAAGTCATAACATTTTATCTATTTACTTTTAGATTGTAGGGAACCAATCCACCCATCAATGGTTGATAAAATAAAATGGGGACAGGGTTGGAGGGAAAATTTACGCTCAGGTTACGAACGTCCGAGCAAATAGGGCGACCGTCTGAAGAGCCCGCTAAAGCTAGGGGCACAACCCGCCGTACTTGCAAGTGCGTGCTGTCTACGTGCCAAAACGTGGGCAATCTTTTGGTATCCGTAAGTGGTAAGTACCGTCTCCGTACGAACACGTGGCGAATCACACGGATTTGGGAGCACGCAGACGCGCCGTAGAAATTTAAGTGCATGCAGAACTTTCTCTGCGTTCGGGCTGCGGATTCGCCCTCCGTACGTGCCAGTACGGGCGACGCGCCTGCCCTGTACAGCCAATGGGCGCCCAACGCACTGGCTCCGTTAGTTTATTAAAGTTTTCTCACGGTCAAGTGCTCTTGTAGTTAGTATTGCAGCATCAGAATCCGGAGTCTCTGCGGTGGAATGGGTGGCATCTTACTTGAGGTAGCTGCTAGGACTTCTGGAGGCAGCCGCTAGGACCTTGAAAGGTCGTCCTATATAAACATCTCCGAAAAACTTACGTTCATCGCACTTGCACGCACTTACACCATGCGAGTGAGTGAGGAAACCGTACGTAAGCAGCACGTGTAAGTAGGGCCTGCATACGTTAACGTGGCACTCGCACGTGCAACTCACTTACCACTTGCGCAACGAACGATGAACGCAACCGCTCTCCGCCAGGCGTGGCGTGCAGACCACGTACTTACACCTTGCGCAACCGTGCGAGTGACGTGCGTTGACGTACTCCCTCCCTGCTCTTGCCAGTCGTTCCCCACGTTTTCAGGAATATGTGGCGGACGTGGCCTCCACAAAAAACGTACGGACAAATTGCACGTACGGCGGGTTGTGCCCCAGGCTTAAGATTCGATTGAGCCGCGTGAGCTACGTGTCCATGTGCACATTGGAAGGTAGATTGTATTACATAATTAGCATATTATTGCCCGCGGGCACAAACAAATCCATGATGTCCCTTCATGCGTCCAACCTAAAATCCAAAGGAGTACAGTGCTTGAATATCAGAGATTGCAATGGTAGCGGGGTAAGCCACGGAACAGGCATCAAACTGTACATGTGATTTACGTTACTGTGGGACGGCGCTTTCAAGCCAGGAGTCATAGAGGGCGGGTGTGTGGACAGGAACTGATATCAATACACATTTAGGGAACTGTTGACAGGATGTGTCCATAAATGAGACTATTGACAGGATATTGCATTAATAGTCTTGTGAATGATTTATATCTAGATACATGTATAGTGATAATTCAGGTATCAATTTGCAGTGTAACAACAAAATTGCAATTTTTGCATAGATTGGAGGAAAATTGAACGAATGTCGCTAAGAAAAGGTACTTTTACAAATGATTACACAGTTTCAGACAATAAAGACATCAATTGGGCTGAAGTACACTTAAATGTCATGAACTCTAGTGTCATGCTGTAACATGCTGTATCGTGTTCTGCTTCCCTGTTATACTTCGGCACAGTCTCAATTGGACCGGTGCCCGCCAGGGGTGTAGCCCCGGCTGGGCTCCGAAGCCACAAAATTATCTCGGACTACCGGAAACCGCGAGAGTGCCTCTCGGTGTTCTCACGGATAGGTAACGGCGCCTATTTGTCGTAGAGTTAAATAAAACTCCTCCAGGGCCCTGCCGAGCCCAAAAATAGCCCGGAAGCTAAAGTCCCCCCCCCCTCCCAAAAAAAACCTAAACGGCCTGACAGGGCTCCTGTCTGAAATTGTGACCTAAGCATTACCGGGGGCGATTGATTTCTCTCCTTTCAATTGATTTCGCCGCCTTCAGAACCCGTGGAACATGGAGGTGATAAATGTTCCAAACAACAATTCTCTTTGATATCTTGTCTCGAAGCAACGGCGTGACGTGACGACACAACTAACGATACCGTTGCCTGGCAACATTTCCCCTCAAGAAATGTTTTTACGGCGAGTTGCATAGGGCCCCACTGCAGGTGGGCTGACTGTGGTACACCAAAATGGCCGACTTCGCTCGTTGCTAGGGGGAGGATCACGTGACTGAATAAACCCTATAGAAAGAGAGTATGGTACATGAACAGTCAGTTCACCATCTCAAAGATTCAAGAATAATGCAACAGTACTAGTTGCGTAAATTTCTGGCAGCTTTCAAGGGTCTAAAACAAATTCAGCGATTGATATGATATTAGCACAAAGAGATCCACCAACTTCTACCAAGAGCTAAAACTGATTAAAGCTGATATGGTGGCCGTTGTTGTGTAACATTTGGAAGATGGCCGGCCGCGATTCGTTCTGGTTAGGATGTATTTACGATGGAAGTTTGTGTGTGCGCCTTGAGGATTAGAGTATAAAAAGGGGGATAACAAGAACGGGGCCAGAGTTCTTACTGTCACGATGGTAGCATGCTAATGTTTAGCTTTAAATGGCTAGGGGCAATCTTTTTAAGTCACAGATTGATTATGTGCTCGTTTGAAAGGCTCTTGACTTCGGTGGTTTGAGTTAAGATGTAGTGGGAATGCAGTGACCCCACAGTTAACTGTATCCAGACTGGCATTTTTTTTGGCTTTCCCTAGACTGGCTCATTCGACCCCCTTCGTATTTTCAAAACGGCTTACCGTCCGATCACCAAATTTGCAGGGGCTGATATGCTTGTCGAGTTTTATGATTCCTGAAATTTTTATATCATTATAACGTAATATGACGCAATTATGACGTCATTTATTGATTTTTTTTGGCTGAAACGGGGAATTCCCATAATACCTAAATATTTCACACAAAAAGTTACCAATAAAGCTTTCTTATCAATATTTAAGTGTTATAAGACTTCTGTTTTTAAAAGCCGACGCAACGACGTCAAAATGACGTCATAAAATGGCGTCATCTATAGTTTAGCTATCCGCCGTCTTGGATTATCAACCTGAAATGATAATTTTTTCCAACATATAACGCTAATACCCCATGAAAATGAATTAAAAACGTTCACATGTTTTCTATAAGAAAATACCAAGTAGTGATAAAATCCGAGTGAAAATATTAAAGCTGGTTATACTTTTCATCATGATATTGTCGGCCATCTTGGATTTTGACCAATTACGTCATCTCATTAGCATAATTTATGAATATTTAATTACAAATGTTCAACCTTAATGTGTTAGATATTAAAGATATATGAAAAGAAGTTTGATTAAGCAGGAAAATTTTTAAATCCCATTGTTTAAACCCAAATTAGTCATTTTTGTAAAATTTGCCTTTCAGAAACCCGTTGCCATGGCAACACGAATATAGAGTCAATAGTACGCTAGGGGTGTCGGTTGACCATATTCATATGAACGTTTTTAGTCCACTTTTTGGGGTTTTGTTTTTTGTTTTGTTTATTTTCAAGCACCTGGGTAGCCTATTCATTGCTAATACACTGGTTTTCAATAGGGCCCAGTTTCACATATACATACAAGGAAATAAAAAAAACAACTTACAGAGAGAAAAGTAGACATACAAGTCGGAACAAATAAATACAACTGAAACATGAAAGACACAGATTTTGGGGTTTTGGGGTTAGGCCATGTTGATTTGATTATATGGATGCCATCCAAGCTCGCATCAATTTTTGGCCCTTTGCAAAAAAAAGTACAAATGGTAAAATGAGCACATATATGCCGTAGATTAAAACAAAGTATCAGAAAACAGATAACTAATGCCAAATAAATACACAAATAAATCGAAAGTCAAAGAATAAGATATGAGAGAACAGAAAAAAATCTATTGTTGGTAGGGGGATGTACCCGTACAAAAAAGTTAGCTATAGGCCCTGTTCAGTCCAGAGGATCAAGTCCAGGTCCGGACCTGAGCCTGGACCTGTTTGTCTATGGAGACATGAGAACTGGCAATACTCAAGACAATGGTATTTGGTCAATTATGCTACAAAGGAATCTGTTTGGTGGATTATCCGACTCCCACTGGCGTTTTAACATCTCATCTCCATGTAATCAAGGCTAACTGTATCTGTACCTTTGACTATAGACACTTGGTACAAATGGCTACTTGACTTCGCTCTTTTTGTCTTCTTGGCCCGGTAAGACCCCAAACGCCTGTCGACACAGTGTGTCCACTCCCTAATTAGCAAAACCCTTTCCCGTACGTATTGCACCCGTACGATGTACTGGGCCCTACACCCAACTGTTGGTATACCGTATTATGCGTTTTTATTCCTATATGTTCTGAAAAAGAGCCCCCCCCCCCCCCTCTGGCAACATGGATTAAAAAAAAATCCCTTTCTAGATAGGGATAATGACAATCCACAGGCCGTCATTCCCGGAAGTACCCGACAATAGCACAGATGCACGGCTATATCTCCCTTTCTTTTGAGGGATCTCGATAACTCAGAATTTGTTTTCTTTCCACTTGTCAGTTCGTTAATGTCACCCTGCTAAAACTGTGCGTATTAGGATACAATTACAAGGAGGAAATGTACTTTGCAGATGGCTTTTGTGCCAGACTAATGAGCAACGCTTGCACGGAAACCATTGTCAAATGCGTTATCAGAGGTTAATCAAAGTCGTGGGCTTTTCCATTCGTTAACGGGGTTATGTGTGACAGAAACTTTTTTATGCTCTCACACTACATTCAACAATTTTCAGCAAGGTTTCAAAATCTGAAAGCATCAACTCCTGAATCGTTTCTTATTATTCTCTTAAAACTTTGGATTTTATCGTTTGATAAAAGATGTTCTTGGTACATTACAGCTCAGCCGAATTTTCAAAATTCAAATGTAGAGTTTTGGTCAGTACATAATGGTAGTCGTCGTCCTTTCCCTTCCCTCGCTCCTGTCAGATACACCACGATGTGCTTCATGGTATCTTGGTGCAGGTTTGATTGACAACTGAACGTGACAGTCAGACAGTCAGGCTGTGTTAATTACAGCAGGGAACCTATGAACATCTGAAGAGCATCTGCTTAAGCTAGATACCCGCTAGTTTGATCGTTATTAACTAAAGAAGCTGTCAAATATAGCTTTTTTCTTAGAAATCGTTTCCAACACGTTTTTGCTGTATACCCCTATTTGGGAACGATTGAAGACCGCCACGAACGTACTTATTACCGCCATAAAAATGGAGGTAGTGTTTATAGTATGTGGTGGTGTTAGGGCCTCCTACCAGATTGCTCTGCAATTGCGGGTACGTTTTTGTTAAAATCTTTCAAGACGGAACGACTTTATATTCGGTATGCAGGTAGCTTAGACAAAGATGTACACAGCATATTGCAAGTCAGGCAAATTATGACATAAGTTGCATAATTAATGATTGAAAAATCTATACTTAAGGTCTTTTTCATGATATACCTACGCCAGAAAGTAGTTACTCAAGTAACTGGATATGATTTTGGAAACGGTCAGACGTTTCAAACAACATTGTTTTTCGTCAGTAACAGTGGAGAAATCTTGTTGGAGAGGGCTTTTATGACCTAGCTGTGAATTTATATGCAATAGAGATCTAGTTGAAGTACATGCATACATGTATGGCACTTTTACATCAGTTGTAAAAGTGCAGAACATTTTTCACTTGTGAGATATGTCAGTTAGCGAAAGGTACACATCACCATCGGTAAATTTGGCTCACACATACGATCTACAATCATCATTTAGATTTATAGATATCCCTCCATTTACATATATTATAAAGAGGGCAGTTAAAGACAGAATCCCGGTAATCATGATTTGATGTGTATTTGAGGTTGTTGAGACAAAGATGCACACAATGCATACTTGTGACATGTGCGTACAATGAAGTCACATTTATTCATGCATACATTATGTAAAGGTGGAAGTTATTTTCATGATTAATCTATTTCACGGAGTATGTCTACCAAGTCTTGTTATGGATAGTTAAGATTTTAATAAGCTGGTTGTTATGAACAGGCTAATATGACATACAACAATAGAAAACAAGTCACACACAAATGAATACCTGGTGTTCCCGTCGTTATCCAGGTAGTGGTTGTGTAATCCATGCTGTCTGTAAGGTTTGTACGTGCCAAGAATCGTGATCATCAACTTGATTCCTCGACGGAAAATCCATGATAGATTATGCATTAACTTGTAGTCATTCATGAGTACCTTTCATACGTGAAATCCGTCTGTATAATAAACGCGCGCACACACACACACACACACACACACACACACACACACACACACACACTCACACACACACAGAGAGAGAGAAGGATAGAGAGAGAGAGAGAGAGAAGGAGAGAGAAGGAGAGAGAGAGATAGAAGGAGAGAGAGAGAGAGAATGAAATAAATAAAAAGAGCCTCCTGAAAGTTTTTTTTCTAGTTTATGTTCATTAAGTCAATACATAGTACATTAATCACCAATAATCACGACATTCCAAAGCTGAAACACAGCAGTGCTGATGGCACCATCTTTATGAAAGAGTGTTGAGCATTGTTCAATATCTGTAGCATTAAACTGTGACGAACAGTACAAACTCTGACCACTGATTTCGAGAGGGAATACCTTCTCATGTTTCACCTCTTTCTCCTTGGGAAACCACGCTTGGGAATCTGAGAAGGTCGATACTTGATGTCCCACAGATATCAATTTTCGCTGCTTCTATTTCATAACGTCATCCGTGAGGACGGCAGACGACGATTGGCGTACATTACAGACAGAGATACACAGGCGAGATATGCAACAACCCTTTTCGTTTCAAGAAAGTATATTTCAATGACACGTTTGGGAAGCAAAGGCAAGATGAATTACTTAAGTACGTGAACCTGAAGTCTCCCTCAAATGCAAAATGTATCGTATGAGCTTCTTTTAAAGTCCACTTAAGTGCATGTTTGCCGCCAGCTATGAACGCACAGGTCGCTGGTCTCCACACCTGAGTAGTGAAAATGACTATCAACAGCATCAGCTACAAGTATTCACTCTCACAGGCATGCAGTAAGTGCTGCTTTGTTCGGAGGTTAGGTAGCCCATAGCAACAGCTTCATCGCGTTATCTAGAATTGTTTCGCTAACATTCTATATCATTTTGTTCAGTTTGAAGCCTACCAGTTCAGGACTTACAGAATAGGAGACATTATGATGCCTGCTAAGTTTCAAATTACGTTACAGCTGATGCCACTTTCCGACGTAAAAAGATGATTAAATGATTAATTACGTTGATCAGTTGTTCGTTATAGTTTACTACATCAAAATCCTAATATCTATTATATTTCATCCTTTACATAGTAATGTTAAAAGTAGTATGTGCGTGGTATGTACAAATATAGAATACAACACGGTGTATTCCGTATCGCCCAAGGTATCAGCCCGAACCGCGGGTCGGATCGCCCGAAGGCCGGAGGGTACCCACCTAAGAAAACCCATGTTTTGATGCGAAATGCGCCAGAAGTTGAACAAATTTAGTGCCCTCGAACAATAAGTGTTGTAACAGCAATGTTTCAACGTCCGAATCAGGTATTCGAATTGCCAATTCGGCCCGCTCGAAACAGTTCGATTTATTCGAATAGAGCCTGTGTGATACGCCTTTCGAACCTGTGCGATACGGAAACGTACGGCCCGGTCCGGAACACCCGTATCGAATGTTTTCGCGTCACAGGTATGACATAAAACATAGTATAGGGGCTGTGAGACACCAATACACTACTGTACCAAACATCGAAGAAAGAGTAATAAGCAGATAATACAGATTACAAAAGGAAGCAGCAAGGATCGTTATGCAATATTTTTTCGATATATGTGCTACCATCTAGCGATATGAGTTACGTACACACAAGAGAACGCCATCTTTCCCTTAATCATGTTATATCATCTACCCCGATTCTGTATTTTCCACAATTGATAATTTCATCATGACCGAATCATACAATACGTTGAAAACACGTCCCTGAATCTTTTAGAGTAATGCCCCCAAATTTAATTGCAGAGAAGACGTTCGTTAAAGGCTTTGCCAATAGCTCCGATAGCAGTCCTAATGACTGTCTGCCTTCCTGTTTTTGTAACTTGGCAATCTAATGCGATTGCGATGGAAGGTAGAAGAGAATCAAGACAGATTGGAGCGATTTACATCACCTAGGCACCCGCGGAGCTGGAGACTGGCGCCAGCCGCGGAGAAACTCGGGATGATAGCATGTGATCATGCAGATTCTAATTGGAATCATTAGACGTATAAATTAGACCATCAAGGGCATTGATATTGATTTATTCTTTGATTTCATTACATTGCAACAATCGTGTTACCATTGACTTTATCATAATTACACATGGCTGTTAGAGTACATTTATTAGATATTACGGAGGATAGGCTCTACTGTATTTTTGCTTAACAGGAAGACTAAGTCTTTTTAGTTCGCTTGGAAGTATTCCGTTTGTAGGAATGAATGAGAGACAAAATGTCTCTCTTCAAAGGAATATTCCATTCATCCTTTCAAGTACTAGTATACATGTATTCATTTACCTCCGGGGGTATTACATGACGTTACTTTTAGGCATTTAATGTAGAAATCAGATTTTCTTAAACATTACAATGTCTGCAATTGATATAAACATTTACGATGTTACGCCTGTCACCATTGGCACGTTTCTTGCCTTGAGAGCCGATGTAAACATGTTTGTGTATTCCCGCCCTTTACGTTATCAGCGGTTTTTGATGCCGACGTGAGCATGTATAGTCGGTTGGAGAATGAGATTCCCTGCGAGTCACGACTCCGCGACACCTTGCAGCGCCATCATAAGCCTTCATCAGCCTGATCCATTCTTCTTCCTGTGCTACAGGTCGCGGCATGTCACATGTGAGCCGTGCATGAAAGCTCCCGCCTATTTGGTCTAGATGGCTGTCAACTCCATTTGCCGCGGTCCTTTGGATGGGTTTTGTATGTTAGAGATGTGAACAAATTGTCAATTTCAGTTGTCAGGTTGAGAAGTGAAACTTTTCCTCCGTGTTTATGATAAGATTGGTTGGTAAAAACAACGTCTCCGAAGTTGACGTTGATATCGGATGTATAGCAAAATAACTCTTTGATGGTTATTGATGAAAGGATGTGAGTCTAAACGCAAAGCCCACATAACTGCGCTCCAAACAGGCTAGAGAGTTCCTCACTGATCAGCTTTCAGAGTGCCCGTCAAAGTCTCCTTTACGCTGATAACCTTCTGCTTTGGGAAATATTTACATAGCACTCACATGTCATGTTGCAACGGACATAAAGCCTTTCAAAGACCCTTTGTTTTTTATTTGTCTATTTTAATTGTATTACATGCCCGGTAAACCGCCTAATGGTGTAACACACCATGTTTGTACTGAACAGTACAAGCTGGAAAAGAGATTTGTTTGATCCACTCACAACGGGATGGAACTCTACTCTTTTTTAGATAAAAGGGGTGGGTTTTTTAACGTGCTCGATGTACATGCTCAACAATCGGCCTCTATTTCACATTCTAACCGACAAACGTCATTTGTGGAAGCTAGGTACACACACGTGGTAAATTGGTGTAAAGGCCTTGTCTGGATTACCTCCAGATTCTGAGTCAACATCCTGCAACCCTGACCACAAGGCCACGTGCCTCCACCCGTAGTTACATAATGCACATGTACAATGTATCATGACGAAACCAACACATCTAGTGTCAATAGACGACAAGAAATTTGGGGCCTGGTCATAAACAACTTGACCCCTAGCCTTATTCTAACCCCATACAGCACCTCGCACGATTAGATCAACGGTTGGGCAAAGGCAATCGGTGGCTCGTATTTATCATACTTCTTATCCTCCACAAGTCCTTTGACAGAATTCTTTATTGACACAACAAAAGTACAGCGACTTTCGTAAGGTCTAAAGCAACTACTTACAGTACATATAAACAGACATATATCAATATCTATAGATGTGAATAAGTCAACACGTTGATATAAATTTATACATTTGTTTTACAAGAACAACGGGACTTCGCACCGCACATTGGGGGTGGCGGTGTCTTCTATATATGAGTATGCGAAGTTGCGTTTTTCCTTTTTTATTATTTCAGAATAACTTTCTATTCCGACTGGGTAAGAATCAATCATGTCTAGAATTCGATATTTCTGTCATGTTTATGTGACTTATTAGATGTGGATGTTGCAGTTTTGGTCCCCAAATCTAATACGTCATAACCAGGAATCATAACGTTGTATTCATTGTGGACAACTCCTTAGCAGTTGCACATCGTTTTGAATATTAGAAGTAACAGTAATCAGCCTCACGTGCACCCAAGACGTTCCATATTGACTGCTCTTGTGCTCCATTCCCTCCAATTGTGGTTCCCACGTCAATCAGAATGGCTCCAGGAGAGCGTAAAATTGAACCGGCGTCAAGGAAGCAGCTCATGATTTGCAGGATCTCGCGTGGAATTTGCGGATTAGTCCTCGGACTCAACTTTGTAAGGCAGATATAATCGTATTTCTATGCTTCATTCAATTTCAGACGAAAGGGTTGGTTTATCCACAAAGGTGTCTTTTTTGTAGCACAGACAGTCGCTGTATCGAGAATATGAGAGGTGGGCACCCTACAGCTGTTAGCCTTGACTTTCCTGTCACAACCTCCACAATGAAGAACTTCAGTAAGAGTCACTGCTAGAAATCGGCCAGTGTTAGTTAATCTAGCGCCGGATGTAACAAGGACCTCCGGAGCCTTGCATGTATGATGGAACTTGACAACAATTACAGGCAACTGCCCAATTTTCAACCCCTTTAATGAGCAGCTGTTTTCCGGATAATTGATCCTTCAGCTGTCAAATTGTGAACTTCACGAATCTTTGAGTGACAACAAAGTACGTTTCGTGTGGATGGTCTGGCCCACAAAATTAACCGACGAGTGGGTTGCAGAGGTAGCACCTGCATGATTACCGCATAGTCAAGATTCCTCAATCGTCGCAATTAGGTAAAGAGGTGTACGACAAGTGGTTGGGAAGGCCAGCCCACTCATTAGAAAATGTCATCAACTGAGAATCACGCAAAACAGCTGGAGGACGCTGCCTTCATGCATGTGCCTCTCGGGAAGGGGTTACCGTCTTGTGACGACTGTTCTGTTTATATGACAGAGAACATCGCCGTGGTCCATCTGTGCTTGTCTGCTGACATTGCTGCCTGAGCGGTAAGAGGTGCCTGTACACGACTGCCACGCTTCATGACAATGCCGATGTTTACTGACTGTATGTAGAACAAATAATTTGTCAGGGCAATGCGTTCTTTGCCTTTTCGTGTTCTATGAGTTCCTCCAGTATGAAATTTGTGCCCGTATTTGTAATCGATGCTGCTATTCATGAGGACCAACAATATCTATGGTCCGTGGTAATCACATTCACTGCCAATTGCGTTTCCCAGCTACCATCCGTTATCGACAAACACGTACAATGACATCGTTAAGGGTCATTAGTTTGATTGTATTTTATACTTAGTTGCCACAATTTGCTTTCAGAAATATTCTACATATGGTCTGCTGCGTACAATGCTATTGGATCCTGTAACTCAATGCAAAACAGATTTGGGCTCTTGTAATTAGTCATCTTTATTTTAACAACCAGATCACCAGTCTGGTCATGTTGCCAGTTGAGAAAATGTTGGAGACTACAGACTGCCGCTGATTTCAGCTATTTTCTAACAACAGTAATATTCCTCGTCTCGTGCTGTATAGACCCTTGTGTTGTCTTATTACAATTTATACCAGAAAATTGAACAAATTGCGCACATTCATTCTCATTAGATTTCGTGCCACTTAGCTTCCCCCTGAACACACTTGGAACACGCGACCACGCGACACTTCTGGCAGACATTTGGAACCGTTCAGTTTCACCTTCAAAGTTTCCTCGGGTTTGAAAGAACAACGTCTGTAGAAAATAAAATGCTTGTAGTTATTTAACGTTACTGTGTAATGTATTGTGAGGAAAGTTTGCTTGAACCTTTGTTTATTCATTGTCACCAAAGGCACAAAAGAAACTTTGATTTTAGAATCCTAGCAAGAAAAGTGATATGATTGTTCATGTAAAGAGTTGGTTCAATACCCAGTCATTATTAACCGGATAAAACACGGCCAGTGACTCGGCTACAGGATAGTCTCGCCACTGGTGGCCTTGCGTACGAGTGCATAGCTACAGGTGATATGCCCTGTGTGGGCAGTGAAGTAATAGCATTCAAGACTTCTATCGAGTTATGGTCGGCTTTGTACGACGATAGCAGCTACTCGTAGCTAGGTGCAGTACCTTGAGGTAGAGACTTGGTAATTTATGCAAATCATAAATGAAGCTTATGTGTATTACTCTTATTGTGAAGAAACAAATTGTAATACAGAGCATGGAGTATTTTACTGCTAGTGGAAGAAACCTTTCTAATTAACTCTACTCTTCATCATGAATTGAAGGCTTTTTATCTGGCACCTGGACGGTTGGACTTGATGTGATTCTCACTCTTCTATCTGAAGAAGCTGTAACGTATGAAGTGACCCTTGATGACGGTTGTGATCCCAGGTTCAATCAGCCGCTCCTCTCTATATTAGCTTCACGCCATGGAAATTATATTGACATGTTCTTGTCTTTAGAGTTAAAATGCCCTTTATACCTCATTTGAGCTCTTCTTTTGCATGGATAACTCCTTTTACCTAAAGTTCAAAGGTTACCCTGGTTTGCACATAAGTGATGGCCTTATGGAGAGTGGTTTGTTTTGTATGAACGCATGTTGTGTGGACATGACTGTTGACAACGATTGGGGAAAAGGGGAAGAAGAATGGTATGTAACAGTTATAATCTGCACCTCGACCAATGGAATAGGGACAGTCCTTGGGAATGTGTACAGTTTTTTTGGCGACGACTAATAGACGAGCCTAACAGTATATTATGCGTCCTATTGGCAAGAATTCCCAGAATTGTACAGCAATTTCTGGGATTTTTCCGCGCATGCGTTCTTGCATCATGCGGGACTGAACCATTACATTCGACCTCGCAGTTTCACAATTATCAAACTCGCCAAAGCGCAAATCTGCACATCCCCCTATTCAGAACCTCTCTTGCCCAAATGTCTGTTAAATACATGTGTGTTAAAATATGGAATGATCTTCCCCCTCCCTTAAGAACCTTACTTCCTCTCTCCTGACTTTTAAACGTAATCTGAAAATCCATCTGTTAATCCATCCGAGCCCCCTGTAGTAGCCACATTTTTTTTAATCATATCATCTTAATTCATTCCATTATTTGATTATCCTTATTGCACTATTATCATTTTCTAAGTATTATGCTGATTTATTATTAATTGTTAAGTCAAACCATTAATTACTTGGTTATCCCTATTGCATCATTATCATTTTCTACATATTACGTTACTTTATCATTCATTGTTAATTCATACCATTAATTACTTTATTATTATATTATTATTATTCTATGTATTACTTTACTTTATTATTATATATCATAAGCAATTTTGATTAGTTTAAAGGAGGAGGGCTAAGTATAAGCTTCACAAGCTTTTTCCCTCCTCCTGCACCTGTTTTATCCATTGTTTTCGTTTTGTGTTTTAATGTAATACTTGTGTGCGAATAAATAAACAAACAAACAAACGGATAAGCTTTTCAGTCGAAGTGCACATAAGTCATAACAATATGAGAGTCTAACACGTGTGACTCGCTCTGCATGCTGCAACGAATCCGGGCCTTGATAGACGTCCGTATAGGTGTATCGGTTCCATAAAAAGTCAAAAGCTTTGCATCTTCCTCGAGTTTTTATACCTGTTACCTACTGACGTCAGATCATGGAGCTGTTATTCAGGCCTGGAATATCGTGCTATACACAACATTGTACAACATAACCCCAGGTTAAGACATGTTGTTACAAAGTTGTTACAAATTTGCGATCGAAGCAAAGCAATGTACGATCAGCACATCTGCTTCATTAGCTCACTTGGTATTGTTGGTCCGTCTTGTTCATACAACTCCAGAGATCGCGAGTTCAAATCACCCAAGGTGGATTTTTAATTTTTTTTTCAATTTGGACATTTATCATATATACAATATATATCATAGATTAGGTTTAACACTTGATAGCAAAAGCTGTATTGGTTTTGTTAGTGTCAAATTGTTACGGATTTGCGATAGACAAAACCTGTATTGATTTTGTTAGCGTCCCTGGGCACCGCCATATTGTCTCAAGGGAGTCTTGCATTTTGTCCCATCGGAGCATTGTATGATGGCAAGAGGTGTAGAAATTTCGACGTGTTAACGACTGACTGCCCTAAGCACATTCTTCACACGGCACAAATGATATGCTTAATCATTAGCCAAAGTAGATTCCAGGCTCCAGTGCCATTATTGGAACCGATTCTACAATTTAGCCATGATATCTGTTGGCCTTCAGTTGAGAACGAGAGATAAGACAATCTCTGGAGGAATAACGTTCTTTATGATCTTGATATCAATTCTGTTTTATATTATCTTATATATTGGGATTGAACTCTAACATGGAGTAAGGTACCGAGAGACAAGTAGTTAGTGTAGACACAATGCAATATATTTTACCCTTACCGTTACATGAAACGTTCCAATGCAATATCCGGGACAACTGGGGGCGTTGGAAATTGCTTCTACTGTTACATCGGGATAAATCGGAACCTTTGGACGTGAAATTACAAGACACTAATACATTTCTCAGAAAAGGGTAATTCTGCGTTTAAGCTACACCAAATCTCCCCCATGTAATATATAAGTATGTCAGTTTGTAGACATAGTACACGTGGAAGCTAAGAAATGATAATGAACTAAACATTTCCTAACTAAAAACAGAGTGCCAAAACAAAATCGTCCTTTGGAGGTTGAGGAGGTCTGTATGAATGTGTAAGAATGACCTGTAAACTGTATCTTTTCCCTACATCTGCTGAACAATATTGATTCCAATCCAGTCCCGGGCGGTCCGGTCAGAACCTTTCACACTGGCAGCTCCTCGCCAGATTACCTAAGAACATATAGCCAACGTTGACGTTTAAAATGGCGGCATTGGTCAGATTGTATGGTCGTTAGTCAATAGGGTCAGCACTAATCAGTCAACCACCATCCGTTACTTCAGTATGAGTTATGTACAGGATAGATCAGGATCAGGTCGACTGGTCGATATATCGTTTGTTTGTTTGATTACCTGTCTTACAGCGATTATTAATTCCTATGGGATTCGTGACTTCATCTAATTGTTAGTAGTTTGCTCATGAGCTCAGCAGTTTGAATTTAAGACAATGTGTTCTGTTTGCATTCTGATGCTGACACTCAAATGAAACTTTCTCGTGTCTTCTATTAAACTCATTGCAGCATTTTATAAATTTTTGGGACACCTATATCATCTAACCCACTCCACCAACACACACAATGTTGAAAAGTATGGCCAAAGTTGGAATGTGCAAATGTTTCTACACCACAAAGACGAAATCATCTTTGTCGTGACTACTAGTATGTGAAAAGGCCTTGTCAAATTCGCTTGCAAATATTTGCCGTGACTACACATCGTGATCCCTACACGTTGTGTGACACGCCTAAAGTTATTACCAGGCATGGTTCATTCTTAACCCAGACATTACTGTTGGCACTAATGCTAACCTTTTGGGTGACTACATTGGATCAACGCTGACAAATGGATAGCCTTGGGCATGGCAGCGTGTAGCTAGTGATTGTACATGCGCTCTGATCGTAGATATATTCGTGTCACCGACATGGGGCTTCCCACAAGATGGCGTCTTTTTTTATTGATGTTTGATTCGAATTCCCTCAAGCGCGATAGATAATCTTAAAGACACCGTGCCAAGAAACTTGTCATCTTCACCTTACAAGAATGTATCCTTTACACTTGACATTTGCTTTATTCTTTCGTAGCGTAGGGATGCTGTAGGTTTTTGGTATCTAGTGATTTCGGGTAAAATAGCCAATCTTTGGGGTATGTTTGATCTAATGTGAGATCATCAATGAAAGACGGCCCCTCAGAGTGGAGAAACGAGAGGCCTTGTTAGAAAAGAAGAAAACAAAACCCTCCGGAAGAGGTAGACCAATTTATACGAAAGGTAACGATGCGGTCAGGTCTTACCCGCAAACAGTAGGGACGGTTGGCGAGTTGATCCTGAAGCACAAATGTCATTAATACCGCGGCACTGGCCGCCTGGGATGTGTCCTAGTTCACCACGTGTGATAGCTCCGTTCCCATTTGGTCAATTATCGATCTTAAGGAAGCCGATTAAGGTAGAAATGTCACTGGCGGCAAGGTTGCTTGTTTAAAAGACCATGCCAATTAAAGGCTGCTTAAGTGGTGGACAAGCACGTCATAAAACGCGCTTGTCCTTCCTCACGCCATGTACGCATCTCGAGATGGAGAAACAGATTCCCTTTTATTGACGGAGTATGATATACCCTGTATTTAGATAAAACGATAGATGGCTATGCATAAATGTTTCTAACACAGTCAATAAAAGGTAATCTGTTTCTCCATCTCTAACTTTTCATCATTAAAGGAAGGCCTATGCAAAAGTTGTGTCCCACAGATAACAGTCTTCATCACGGTAAGCGCCTTCGGTGACCGTTGAACTTACAGAAATTGCACTGCGACTTTGGGAAGAACACAAAGGAAACGGCAATGCACAGTGACAAGCCGATAGTCAAGCCATACGTATTATATTCAATCCCCTGGGCTGCCGTACTGAATCCAGGACGTTTGTAATAACGCCGCAGGAGAAACTCTAAGCATACGAGGAAGGCCGAGGAACAGGGAGTCTCACGTGCTCCCAACATAAAGCGGATTGTCCCGTCACCCTGCCGTGACCTGCCCGCTGAGCGCGAGTCGCAGTGCTGGCTCAGCAGTGGCCTGTTGTCGGTAAACATGCGGATGTGCAGTCGTGCCTGTTCCTGGGAACTTTCTGTCGGATACCGGGGCAGCCACCTGGCCCTGTGACCACTCACACAGCTGTCAACATGTGATAAGTTGTTTCCCACGTGACACATTAAAGGACAACGTTGTCGTTCTTCTCCCATACTGATCACCACGTTTCTCGACTGCCCTTCCTCACGCTAGGTACGCACCTCGTGAATTTCTACAATATCAATTTTCTCGTGGTTGACTGATATTATTGTGACAGACGTGGGCTAGTTCACCTTTCATCCGCAGGGTAAGCTGTATCTGTTGTTTCTAAACACCACCAACTGACCATTTCAAATGGTCCGGACCTTTCCGCGTACTGGTGACGAACGTAATTTCGTCGTTATTTCTATCCAGTAGAGTTATAGTGAAGCAATTGGATCAGCTATGAAGAGACACATAAACACTTCGAGGATGGTATAATTTTGTACCCGTAGTTTCGTAAACCTACTGTCAATTGTTGGATGCCTTTTCATTCCAACTATTCGGCGCATAAGGAAGCAGGGGCTGGAGTGCTGGAAGCTATTGTTTTCCTCGACTTTTACCTGTAATATATGTGAACTTTTTACTCGACGATCTTTTGAAATCACTCGAATGAGAACATAATTCCATGGCATATTCAAATAAACTCTCTATAGTTACCAATTCTAACTTCAAAAACCTTTGGAAAGGGGGAACTTCATACAGATAAAAGCTGCATACCTAGTGTTGAATATGAAAGGATCAGCAAAGCTTTATGTCTTGTCCTAACCCAGAGTTACGTATAGATCTGCCCTGTACACGTCATTGCTGCAATGCAGTCTCCACTAGTAGAGTTTATGGTAATGATAGTTATTAAGGCACGATGAAAAGCACGCTATCAAAGGACCCGCGCCACCTCTCTCTCACAAAGTGGTCCAATTTCACAATATCGCATTAGGGTGAACCAATTCTATAACTGGAGTTCGGCGACCTCATACCTCCATGAAAATTTAGAGCTTTTGTAAATTTCATGCAATTGACTAATACATTAACATAATTTATGCATGGTGTTGTTCATCATTGACAGGAGTACACATGTCAATTATAAAATTCCCATTATTAATCATAAAGCGGTTTTGCAATTTTTACATAAATTATGCAAATAAGTTCCTCATTACCATATTTGGTATCTGCTTATATTCCACCTATCATAATTAACATGTGTTACATTTATTGAAGTCCAGTTAGTGGAAACAATGGAATTATACAATTTCCTCATTAATTATGCACATTAAGTCCTCACTTGCATAACATGTATATCATTATGAACATCTTTGCCTAAGGTACCTGCATACCTAATATGATGCCAATCCGTCAATCCCTTCTGCAGTTATCCTCTTTGGAGTGTCTTGACAAAAACGCCCCTGCAGTTCCAAAATTACATGTTAGGGGGCTGAAACTTGCCCCACTTTGTCATGACGCTAAAAGCTATCTACCACCTAAATGTCACGACCATATCACGTCCGGGACAAGAGATACATTGAAAAAACTGCTATGATATAATATCCTCATTAATTATGCAAATGTACGCCTATTTTGCATAATTAGTATCTTACCTTGTACAACATTGTCTAAGGTACCTACATACCAAAAATCATGAAAATCCGTTGTTCCCTTCTTGAGTTATCCTCGTCAGAAGTTTTTGACAAAAATGCCCCTGCTTTCCCAAAACTAGCCGCTAGGGGGCCCAAACTTATGTCAGTTCTTCCTGAGCACAAGAGCTATCTTACACCTTAAAATCGTGACCATAGAATGTTCAGAACACCGAGATAGCAAACCGGAAGTTGCGCTGCAGTACCAAGGGAAGTCGCTAGAGGGTCCAAAATCTAATCATTTCCAGCTTTCATCACACACTACCAACACACCGAGTATGAAACCAGTTCACCCAGCCGTTCTTGAGTTATGTTGTTTACACACACACACACACACACAGACACACACACAGACAGACAAACGCGGGGTAAAATATAACCTCCATGACATTTCATGGAGGTAATTAACGCCAAATAGCATTTAGTCATTGACAAGCGACTGGATATGATTTTGGAACGGTCAGACGTTTCGGACAGCATCCGCCATGTTTCGTGACACTGAGGAGGTCTTGTAATGCAGCTGGTAGGGGGAAGGACGAAGTTAATCATTCTATAATTAGCTTCTTTTATGGAAGACCAAAAATATACTTAATACGATTGGCACCTGGTTACTTGAGATTCGATCGCACGAAACGTTATTTCCTCGCAATCACGTCAGGTACATCTACTAAACAACTTATGCCCTACTTCTGTCATTCAGTTGCGTGGGTAGAGCGCTGACCTGTACATAGCTTGTCGCTTACGGTATTTTGTTATTCGCTGTCAAAAAAGGCTGCATACAAAGAGGTAGAACGCAATTTAGCAGCTGACGAAAGGTGGTGGGTGCTATACGAGGGCGGTTCAAAAAGTAATGCCACTGGTTTTATAACAGGCTCATTTTTTCATCGAATGAGTTGAAATTTGGCACAAAGGTACAAGAATATGTCCTCTTGAGATTGACATATCTCAATTTGTTGTTAAGATTTTTCTGAGTGACTGAGCTGAGTTCAAGATGACCACACCCCTGTTATCCCGTCGGAAGAAATTAGAGGATCAATTAAAGTGCAATTGATAATGTCTGTAAATCATTTGTAGCCATGGTAAGAAACTAAAATTGCACATGTATCAAGTTGCAGTTCTCTTTAAGCCACATGACTATTTTCAACTTTTACATACAATCACTTATTATTTTTTCGTTCCTGGTGTGAAGTATGGTCGTCAGGGGCGTAATTAGCGGTGGAGTTTCGCATCTTTTAGCAAATAGAAAAGCAGTCTAATAAAACCTTTATTCAACAAATCACGTATTTGGCTATTAATCAAACTGTCTGTAATATAGTAACTCGCTCCATTCTAGTGGCTGTAAAAGATGAACCATCGAGAGTTCAAACATGAAATTTGGCATGTAATCTATATAGATATCTGTTATTACACTGGTGCAATCTCAGATTCCTACAATAGTTTTAAAATGGTAAGATCTAGAGGAACTGATCTCCTGACAAGCTTTCAAGGGTGTGGTCATCTTAAAATCATCTCAGTTGCTCATAAAAATCTGAACCACAAATTGAGATATCTCAATCCTAAGAGGATATAGTCTTGTACATTTGTGCCAAATTTCAACTCTTTCGATGAAAACATGAGCCTGTTATAAAAACAGTGGCATTACTTTTTGAACCGCCCTCGTACCATGAAAGTTTGACAGTTTCCGAAATCTATGCAGCTGCGTAACACCTACCCATGTATCTGGATAGATTTTGGAAACGGCCAGTCGTTTCTGGCAGCACTCACTACATTTCGTCAGTGAGTAACTGCTAGTATAGTATTACATTGCGCATCTAACTTGGATGTCTAAACATATCAAAGAAGTAACATCTATGTAATAGATTCCTGGTATACTTGCAGAAGTTGGGGGTACGTTGACTTTCGCACTAGTATGGCAACGTTAACTTAAACTTTAAGACCTCCGACCTGGCAGTATCCAGCTGATTCCCTGACTGACTCACACCGGGAGGCCACAGCTGCGTTTCAAAGACGTCTGCAAGAGGGACATGAAGACCCTTGATGTTGACACAGATACAGGACACTGAGTGGACCTTGAAACTGACAGATCCAGCTGGAGATGCACACTGTCCAGACAGCTAATTATACAATCTAAAGAAGTCAGACTAATGGGTAAGGGAGAAGGATACGGATCCTAGAAAGAACTGAGCTTGCAAATGTTCTCTATTTGAAATATAATGTCTTTCTCATAAAGGACTATTTAGCCATAGCTGAAGTTGTATGGTTAATGTCAACTGGCATTTTACCACGTACCAGTACTGACCGAAGGGGGTCATATATTATAGCTACGGAAACACAATATACAAGAAAATAACACCACTCTAGGCAGAGCCATCACAAGACATATCTGATGCCGCGTGCGGAGCTTAACCGGCGGTTTTAGAGCCATTGAGCCGGGTCACGTGGATATTCACCGGGAAATGAGGGGCTGAACGGCTGGCGCACACTGCTACATTGTCATCATGTTGACGCAGTCGCAGCACGTGACGGGTACTGTAAAATTAAGTTTGAAGAAACAGAGTTGTGCGACGTGATCGATGGGAATTTCGCTCTTGTCGCATTTGGAAGATTTCAATGAGTAAATCATCACACTTACATCGTGCAAATGAGGGTCTCGTTCACATAATTAATAATGAGGAAATGCTACAATTGCTTTCTTTGCTGAGATATAACTTATAGACTTTGAATAACTTCTCGGTTAGAGAAGATAATCAGCTGATGTAATTTATTTAAATCAGTACCTTGATTGCATCACCAATGACAAACATTGATAAAACGTCACTAGAACGGGTTAACATCATTAGGCGAAATTATGAGGTCGTTGAACTCCCGTTCGTACATTAGATTACAATAGATCTCTGCTTCTTGGGCAAGGACCTCGACGTACATTTTGCATTTATTTCTTCTTTTTTTTTTTGCATATTTCAATTAAGGCGTTATCCCGTAGAAACCCACAACTGCACTTCTGACTGCGCGCTAGAAACTCAGGACTGACGTCATAGGGAGATAACACATCAACCATCCCTCCCCGCCCAGGCATCAGTGCAGGTGGCACGGCCTCCCTGTGCTGATTTGGAACCGCCGGAGGCAAATGTGAAAAACCAATTGCGGCCGCGCATGTGCCCCGCCGCGAACCACGTAGCGCTTTCTAAAAGACCTTCTCAGAAGACTCTCCCATCTATCACTTGTCAGTTCCTCGCTGGTCTCTTCTCCTCATCCCCTATCAGCCCGACTGGAGAACCGAGGCACAGAGCGCCTGAACGTGTACTGCCTAACCGATCCTTGTTACTAATTTCCTGTCTGATCGACTCTGAATGCGTTTTATCGTATTGAAATCGACTTCTGTTATTGCCACAGAGTAGAAGAGCGGGTGCAGACTTTCGCCATGAGGTGGTTCTTATCTCTTCTCCTTGGTCTCGAGCTGTTCACGGGAACAAGATCCGAGGGCAGGGCGAAGGATCTGTTCCTGTACGGGATGTTCGACCAGGGAAACTCCCCGGTCACCGCCCGGAAGGACCCGGCCTACCAGGGACTGCTCCCTGCTTGTGAAATGGCGATAGAGCAAATAAACAACCGTTCGGACATCTTGCCCGGCTACAATCTCAAGATCCCAGATGACATGATCATGGTAAGTACCCATCATCACTAGATGGTCACTGCTAACGATGCTTCAGTTTTCTATTTGGTGGTCCTTCCCTTTTATAAATAACATTTTTAAAAGTATGTATTCAACGAGATAGATGCTACGGAAATAATACATAGGCGTCTACACGAACCTTTAGGTTTGTATCTTCGACTGCCGGGTGGTCTGATATCAGCTCTATCATGATTTTGTTTATTGCTACAAAATCAGGTGTTAACCTTCCCAAAAACTGTCTTCACCAGCTTGTCTTTATAACCGGCAAGCGTGTACAATGATTGATAGCGGCTGATGTCTCTCAGTGGTTTTAACATCTCGGTCTGACAAAGAACAATGTTGCTCTTTCTTATCCTGCATTTTCGTCTCCTATGAATAAATACGCAGATTCGGAGGAAGTATTTCATTACACTAATCCTTAAAGTATTGATGTCAAATGATTTTTTAAATCCTAGAACATGGTTGCCATACAAAATACAGCGGGCAAAAATCGAGAGAAATGTCGATTCGTAATCAAATTCATACTTATGCTCTGTTATTTTCTAACCATTATCTATAGGATAATGATAGTCTAATAATGGAATAGGAGTGGAGTATACAATAATCAATATACCCCTGGAATATTCCTACTCTTAAAACGATTATTCTATACGTTGACTTAAGTATAGACATTTTGCAACATTTACTCTTAGCAACCTTTTTTTGTGTGTGTGCGATAGATCCATAATCTACGCATATACGTTAACATACGACTCACGGAACGAGGAGTGACAAATTTCCCATCTTCTCCGAGAGGTCTTCTAATGACCTGTAAATAGCCAGACTCCAATCTTCCATCAATCTCTATTCATAGCCCTCTGTCTTCTAAGCTGCAATAATGCAGTCGGTATCACAGGCATTAGGCTATCAAACTCATATGGGTCATCGAAGCAGATGATTTGACAACCACGAAACATCGTAAGGTCTGACGTCTGGTGGAAAAACTAATTTTCTCTTCACATCGCCCATGCCGTCTTACCGTGGATACGTCTGTCTTGATTTACATGACCATTCCTTGTGCTTTCAGACTCGGGGTGTCTATGAAATACGATATCAAATGCAACCAAAGTGGGAATTTTGCTTTTATTCCACCTTTACTTTCCCATTTTTTTATAATTCTTTGATAATAAAGACAAAGACAAGGACAATATGACATTGTACTTGAATTAGCAGCTTATTACAACAGTGCCACATACAGCGAAACAAAACATATTCGATAAACGTAGCAATGATCACAGCAATGATAATATGAATGGTAACGTTAGTGTATTACAGGCAGGTTTGTCTTTAGTGTTCATCGTAAGACTTCATCGTTATTGTACATGTGAGGGGGTCACACCGCTAGAACACCCAAATTAATGCTTTGGTGTGAATGGGGTCTTCAAAATGAAATTAAAATGGAACTGAAACCATTGTAAATGTAAAAACGTATTTCAATACGTTTTAGACGAGTTAAAACTCGTCATTATCCACAACGAGCAAACCTTTGAAAAACGAAGATGTAAATTTGCACACAAACCAACACATGTATCGATACGTTACGTGTGCTAGATGTGTAATATTATTCTCACAGGATTCAAAAGGCTAACATTTCTTTTAACTTCACCTCTGGATCCAGAGGTACTAGTGACTTCAGTCGACTGTCCATCTGATAGTCTTTGAATGAATTTCAGTGCGTTAAAAGAGTTCGCCACGATCACAAAAACGACCGAGGGCTACATTTAACAATTTGTTACATTTGTTTCAAACGCTGACATGAAAGCTGCGCTTCAATACCACTTCGGCGGCGGCATCCCTAAATGTTGTTTTCAAAAGAAGAATCGGAAGATTTGGAGCGCTGTTCAGAGCTGAAAGCCGCAGCAGTGGATAGGGGATATTTTCAGAGATATAGTATGAATGATAGTTGTTGTTAGATACCATTGAAAGCATCTTGTTATATATACGTAATATGCGTAGTTCCAAATGGACCAACGCATAACTTTTGCAGGTCTAAATTGTCATTTCTAAAGCCCTTTAATAACAAGCAAACATGTAATGAGTCTTGTTGATTGAACCAGGATCTGCGTCAGGGAAAACCTCCGACCTCTTAGCTCATCATAAACTTGTCAGATCCAGTACCGTCTGCCCCTTGAGTGGTGCAGTGTGGAAGATAGTTACAACTTCTGTTGTGGATTTCCATTTTCCATCCAGTTGCAATATAGGTACAACCGGATTTGCATGTCTGATGTCTTCAGCATCTTTAGTCATTTATTTTGATATTCCGAACCAGTGTTCATACTGATGTATTTCAGGATAGCACACGTTTCTTTTGTCATTCGTCTATGTTTATAATACCCTTGGGTAGTTGGGACCTGATGACTGAATGTACAGACGATCGTATCTACATCGTTCAATGTATTGGCCTTTGGGGTTTATACCTCCACAAGCAGGACACTAGACCTTCAGTAGGTAAATCAGACGTTCGGTACAAAAACAAATCAATGATACTTTACATCCAGAGAAAGGGAGACACATTTTCAACGGTAGAGACAGACCAGATTTGACAAACATTTCCACCTGTTTACACCGTGGAAGCAGCTGTGTAACGCGCCCCAAAACAGCAGTGTTTCATACAAATGAGATAAAATGGCATTCACATTAATTCTACTCATATTAGAGGCAATTATCCTGAGAAGATCATATCTATCACGTAACATATGATCCTGGCGTCAACACCAATCATCATGTTTCGGATGCCTTACAATTGAGTAAATAAATTTCCAGCTCGTACTTGCCATCTAGCTCAGGCATGTATATGAATTTGCGCATACCCTGCAGCCACCATGGTCATTTAACTGTTTCCGTGGCACTCACCTCCCAACAAAGTGAAGACAAAGTACCCACAGCTCAGCATAACTTAGTGTGATGTGACTTCACACACAGCGGGACGACAACTCAGGGACCGTACAGCAATATCCTGACGGTATAATTTATTCTCAGATCTTAACTATTGCAGAAATTATTGCAAATATACTCATTATTTGCTTTCCTTTTACATTGTAAATTTGGACTGAAATATGATAAGACTGAAATATAAAACCCAGGAAGCTTTGCAGCAATATTAGCATCGATGTTTATCTACATTATTTTCTTTCTTCTGGCAGACATGGGACAGACACACACGGGAATTTTCCGTATATCTACATGTATAAGAGGTGTCCTGAGGACATGGTCTAACATGTAGAATGTCCGATTTCACTGCTGGCGAAACTATGGTCTACTGTTTGCGGAGTAGGAAACATAACAAGGAACCGCAGTAGGCTACCATATGTCATATTCCATCACAAGACATATGGCATATGTTCAAATAATCCCGTTAGTTCTCCATGTTAACGACCTGCAGAAGCATATCACAGGAACACTTTTACTGACTTTGCATAATTCAGACTCTAGTTCTCGTAACGTGTAACATGAAACCATTCGATCTACCTACATTAATGGCATTTCGCCCAGCAGAATGTCCTATACGGTATGTCACAGTCCCGATGGCCTGACCAGAGATCTCCAAGGAAATCACTTTACAGCGTCAGTGTCAGTTGTAATGGGGCCAGAGTTCAGTTAACGGACGGTGTATGAGGAAACTTAAATTATTGATCTTAAGGTAACGGATTACTGTAAACACAGACAGAGGGTTGCCCTCCCGGATGGGATTGACACATAATTCTCAGGCGGCCCAGAGATATACCCATAACAGCCTGCAGCACGAAGTGGTATTGCCAGCGCGCGATTCTCAGAGCCAGTTCAAAGCAGCGGAGTTTAGCTTGGAGTAAGATGCATTGCTTGGATAACGGTAAAACGTGAGATATGGTACTAGATGCGTCAGTATCTCAAATTCAAGTGCTGTATGGAAAGTGGTTTACCGACTAATGCAGCATTCGCCATTTCCGTCGAGGTATTTATAAGTGATTTATTTGGCAGTAAAAAGGGACACAGCGGCATGAATGTAAATATAACGTTAAGTGTGTAAATCCGTCAAGTTTAATGTCAACTGGCGTAAATAACTTGATAAATGTTACTTGCTAATTGAAGGCAAATAAAATCACAAAGACACATTCGTCCAGGGAGAATTTGCTTATGAATAATTAGCCATAGAAAGGCAAGCGCAGACACTTATCAAACATTGACTAAGGTGCTAATTGCGTTTTAGGGCAGGCGGTCTATTTTTAGTTATCGACAGTAGTACAGTTTCTGGTCAATTGTAAGATCAAATGCAGATGCGAAATTCATGAAAGGTTTTGACATCCTACATATATAAAGTTGCTTGTATGGATGAATTTGTATAGCCTTAATTTTACTATGGGGATTCATGGTGAGAAGCGTTTAAGTATGCTCTGCCACGTAAGCCGTTATCGGTCTTTGAAAGCTTATGAAGGATTCTTAAGAGTAGCTCGTTCGAATAGTAAATTTTTACCGTAGTACATCTGCCAGCCTCTGGCCTAGGATTTTACCTCGTTAACACATCGAGGATGCGTATCCATCGTGGGAACTCCTTTTCCCTGTTTGAATTGAATTTTCTTGAAAGAAACGTATCTTATATCGTAAGTCGGGGAAGAGTTAATTGAACTTTCATGGCTTTTAGATATGCCTGTGGACATGAAAGCATAACTGCTTTTTCCAAGCCAGTTTTCTGTTGTATCTTTGTAATATGTTTTGGGCCCAAAGCAAAAAGATACCGAATCAAAACCTGAATGAGTGAACCACGCAGAGCAGATACAGCTATTTGCAACTCTTCTTAAGATGTAACAAGTATAGATCGAATAAGGAAGGCCACTGACTGCGAACAACTCATCAGAAACATTTCGTCGCAGGTCGTCTTAATTGTATCTTATCAAGTACCCAGAGCTCATGGTAATGTCCTTTTCTTCTTGTTACTTTCTCTCATCGCCACCATTAGCTCATTATTTACACCTTCATGTGTCAAGGTGATCTAAAAAATTTAATATATGGGGGACCACAGAACAACGGATGACCGATTTACCAGAAAAAATCATCTTGAAACCACTCCACTGCAAAATTGGACTATTTGATCCGGATAAGACAGCGATGTATCCGATGAACATCCTAGAATCGATTTGCTGCGAAAATGGGTCAGAAAGACGCTCCCGTAAACGCTAGGCTTCTGTTAAACTTTAATGTATCGTTACGTACCTCACCGACGGCCAGTTCATCAAAGGCAACACCATCACCTTCGTATTGATTGTCCGTTGAATAGGCCTGGTGGAAAGGCGAGTGAAAATAGCTGCGTGTTACTTAGATGGAACCTAGGAAAGACACAAAGGTGTCAAAACTACTCTTGTATTACAGATAGCGAGAGGAATATACATGTGGAATCATCCGCAACCCCTAGACAATGTGAAACGTTGAAATGCCTTACCATATTTCACTGCACATGCTGAAGTTGTCAATAGCCTACCACTGTGTGTTCTAGAAAAAAATATATTAGCTTCAACGAAAACTAATTATCAGTGTCCATCGACGTTCCCATCAGAACAGGGGGGAAAGTTAAAGGAATCTATCTTGTCCAGCCCTCACAAACTGGTCAGGTTTGGACCTGCCAAAGTGTAATGTGTAAAAGAATCGTACTGAGTGTGTATAAAACATATCTTGATACCTAGACGTACATTACAGCTTCAGCTTTAACAATTTTGGGGCTGATGAATTTTAAATATCTGAATTCAGATGTTATAAGATTTGTAAAGCCTTCTCTTAACAGCCAAATACTAAGACCCCGAATATAGATTGGGCTGTCGTCTGTTTCGCGTTATTTCGAATACTTTAACAAATAGCACCACGATCGTGAGCTTCTACAAAACTCATAAATACAAATTATTGTCCGACCTGTGTTGAGCCCTATTTCCCATGGGCACCGCTCTATTTCATATAACTTTAATGTAGCCCGTCAAGTTACACAAGAGCAAGTCGTAATTGGATTGTCTCCAACTTTCACCTCTGTGCAAAGCATTACGTCAATAAAACGAAGATTGAAGACTTTCTCTTATAGGAAGGTTTGAACTTTCGTCTCCTGAAGTTCTCTAAACATTCATCATAACGCTGATAGGATCTTTATCACTTTATGATATTTCCTATCAACTTAACAAACATTGATGCCTTACGTTTCTAAAATAGGAAACAACAATCGACTCAGCAGTCAGTTAAGCTACCACAGACTAGGCCAGCATCAACCTAAAGTTGGGCAAAATTAAGGGACGTGATTTGAATGTCGATTATTTAGGGACCTTTAACCCTTAATGCCTTCGAAAGGGCTTTTCAAAATACCATTTAGACAAACTATGATACTGGCCTTACTGGATTAATCATATTTTTAAATGCTCACTTAAGGTGGTATCTCACTGCACTTGGGGCACCGGTGCGTTACTGCGGGGTCAAAGATTACTCAACGAATTTCAGAGATTTCTTACGTTTTGTGAATTTTGTTGTCTTCTACGTCATACGTTTACGCAGGACGCAAGATCTAAATTATAAAACATCAGCGAAAAAAAACACAACAGTGCCACAGTAAACGAACCCAACAGTGCCGCACCAGTGCCCCAAGTGCAGTGAGGTACCACCTGTAGACTTGTAGAAGAGCCTGCCGCATGTGATAGAAAAACGTTTAAGGAAGTTGTATGATATCTCGCATACCAGCTTTCCAGAAAGCCTGTTGTCGTTGCTAATGACTAGCTAAGCTCTAGTGATACATGTGGTTCAATGCCAATGCAAGTATACATGTCAAGACAATGGTAGACAAGTTGATGGAGGTCTTGAGCTAGCATGCGCCATTCCCGTGAAGTGACTATAAACAAATGCTGATAGTTATGTTAACTGATGTTGTGTCCCCAGGGTGGTCGTGCCGTTGCCGTGTACCACCTCATCATGAAGCTGTTCCATGAGCCCACGATGATCATGATTCTGGGCCCGGGTGGCGCGGTGGTGGACCTCATCGCGGAGACTGCGCCTATCTTCAACCTTATCCAGGTCAGGACACATCCATATCCTGATATGTGTCAGACACACGACTGCGAGCTTTAGGGGCATTTCCCCGTGTGTGTGTGTGTGCACATCAAGGCTGCACTTCCTCGAGTCCGGGTCTAGCGACCGTCTCTTCCAGGGAATACTTAAGAAACAGTATGTGTGTGGAAGTAAAAGCTAGCCCTCTAGCAATAAGATTAGCAAAATTTCAGTTTCTTCGTCAACATCTCGAATTTTAACAAACACTGTTATAATGAGAAAAAGGATTTTTCCGTCAAGAATGATGCGTTTTTCACGTGGAATTAAACACATCACCAACATCTCTTTAAACACGAAAGTACTGAATACCATCGAAAGGAATACAAAAATGATAATTGTACATGTACATGTATTACCAAATCATTCTAACTTTGGCCTTTAATTTACTTACATTATACAGCAATATTTTGATAACCTCTCCAGTTCCCACCACACAAATTACAGCCAATTACACCTTTATACCGGAAACGACAGTGAGATTCAACTGGGCGATGTTACGAAATACTTGGAGAACCTTAAAAGAATGTTTACAGTATGTTTCTTAAAACTTGTGTGTCCACTTGTATCCATAGCTATAGCAATTCAATTTCCCACTTATTTTGTGACAAAAAGTGACTATGGCCTCTGGCCATCACCCCATCGAAGATTTGAAAACTGCCCTAAAAATAAGGCGGTGTTGACCACAAAAGAAATATAGTGTGTGTGTGTTTGTGTGCGCGTGTGTGTGTGTTTGTGTGTGTGTGTGTGTGTGCGCGCGCGCGCGCGCGTGTGTGTGTGTGTGCGCGCGCGCGCGTGTGTGTGTGTGTGTGTGTGAATATTTCTAGCATTCGCAAAAAATATCAGTGTTCTTGCATTGCTTTTTGCTGTATGCTTGCCAATCGTTGACCTAGATCTGAACTAATTATTAGCGACATATAATTAAGGTCACAATTCCCAGTATGGAAAACACATTAGTCCCTGAATGATAAAAACTGTTCAGATACTAGATTATGAATAATTCATTTCCTTATCACTCTGTGGTGAAAATTTGGCTTATTTTGATTTCATGCAAATTTGGTATTTAAAAAATATTACCCACCTCTGTGGACTGATTTAGTCACCCTTTGATTCACAGCAGATTATGATACATTTACATTCAAACCTAGAAACTCGAAGCCCCTTCTTTTTTTCACTGCAGTACCATAAAACCTTGTTGTAGAAGGGTTGATGTGTGCACTGTTATCAGGTCATCAGGTCAGGTCGTGAGATCGCGTTGCGCAAGCGCGTTGGGCTCAGGCCCATGAGGTTCCGAGTTCGAATCCTGCCATGTCACCGATCTTGAGTCCTTTTACACGTCTCTCCCCACTTAACTAAATATGTGAAAAGTACTAGTACCTTGCTTCGGCTAGTGGCAGTGACAGAGCTTAGGGGCATGTTCGGACATGACGCACCCGCTCACACAAGTCAAGGCCAAGGGTAGGGAGAATACTCGAAATAACAAAACTGCATCTGCTGGGGCCGTCTTTCTTGTGGCAGTTCCTGCATCTACTGGAGTATGAGCGTCAGTAGATGAGAAGGTGGAGACGGATTTGCACACCCCTCATTCGCCTTAAAAAGTCATGTGCAGATCAGGCAAACAGAACGCCGAACATACCACGGCAACTGACTATTTACCTGCCCATCTAACCTCGGCAACTAACCGTTTGCCTGCTCATCTGTCGAAAAATCTGCACAAATCTGTAGAGTGTCTTCTACTTTCTGAGACTTCATACTTTGTCATTTCTATTCTTTTTTTTTCATTCCACTAAATTGGAAGATCAAAACCCATGGATGCTTGGCTCCAATGAAAGGTAATGCAATGGCGTTGCCTCGCGCCTGTGAGGCCCACACATATTGACTTTCTGTCAGCTAGTGTAATACATGAAGCGATGGTACATCTACAGCGTTTATCCATGATGGATGCTTCTATTAGATGTAGTCGCTATACTCATAGTCTCCAAAGAGATAAGCCTCGGTTTGCGCACCTGTATACAGTGCATCTGACAATATGAATTGCCAAAGTCTTTCCTCACTTCGATCAATTTTGCATGTGGAGTTTTGTAAGGAGAGGGATCGTTGTTGCCACTCTGAACGCTGCGGTTTGGGATTACAGTAGGAGCACGCTTGATACTTGATTCAGTTTAGGCGATTTTGGAAGGCAAAAACACATTATGAATTATTGTTCAAGCCACATCACAATGACATGAATGCTCGATAATCAATAACTGAGCTCAACACCAGAATGCTGTAGTACGATAACAATGGTAGATTTTAAGATTCAAAACACGATACTACAACTGTTACAGCAAATCGTTTTCGCGATGTCGGGAGCCATGAGTCACTCAACATACTCACAAATAAGCTGGATTATGGGTCCCTGCTCAAAATGGTATTCTTATAGCTAGAAACTAATTATTACTGGCATACTTAATTTAAAGGTACCAGAAATCCTGAATGGCAAATGCTGGAAATTATCTACTTGTGACATGTGTTAGCTATTTGAAGCTTACACACCACCATTAAAAGATCATGCAAATGTGCAATCCATTTACATAATCTAGGATGAAATGTGAACAGAAGGACTTAAACACTGACAATGTATCTAATTTTGGCTAAGAAGCCCATCATAAATAAATAGATTATGTTTGTTACAACCTCATTTGCATAGTTATGCATTCAATATGAATAAAGATATACAAAGTCTTTAAACTTTTCATGGGGTATAATATCTTCGAACTGCTGTTGATGTATCAACTGTATCCAAACATTGCTATTCAGATAAAAGCTCAGTTTCTGCTTCATAAAAACGAGAAATGCCGACGCACAAACTGGACGCATGAC
Organism: Branchiostoma floridae; assembly: GCF_000003815.2. Classification (NCBI taxonomy): domain Eukaryota; kingdom Metazoa; phylum Chordata; class Leptocardii; order Amphioxiformes; family Branchiostomatidae; genus Branchiostoma; species Branchiostoma floridae. The sequence goes on from NC_049982.1 coordinate 13,156,136, forward strand.
CATCGCGATCAATCGACATATGATGACAATGCTTTAATTTGCTTGCGTCTTGTTTTAATGAATAAGAAAGTCGTTGAAACGGTCTGCGTGGGACAATGATGTCCTAATGTGGATTTCATCACTGGGGTCAAATCAGCCTAGAGATACAGGTACTTTAATTTAAGAGACCTTTAAGGTTCACAGTACCTTGTAGACCCTGAAGATGAATAAGCCTCATAGCGCTTCCTGGGGCATATTGTACAGGCTGACTGTGACGTATGCTAAACAGAGCTGCGGTTAAAGCATGATAGTCTTCAGGCGCTTCTTCCCGTGAGTGCCATCCCTGGAGTTAATTATGTTGACGGCCTTCCGCTATAAAAGTACGATAAAGCAGAATATCAAAAGTTAATGGAAAACTGTAGCAAAGCAAGCTGTTGAGTAGCATTTTGCCAAAAAAATGCTTTGTAGAAATGTGTAAAATGGTCTTTTGATCTGGTCCACTATTTGTATGGTTATTCCGGCCAATACTCAAATCCTGGGCACGTTGCTGAAGTATGAGACCACATCAGGCCAACAGTAACCCATTTCAGTTGTATAAGGCTTTAGCATAAATTGACTACACTGCGCATTGACACACAAAATTGATCTGTGTAGCTTCGCCCTGACCTTATGGACTACACCACACACCACCACTTCAAATCATTAAACAAACAGACAGTGAAAAATTCTATCGAGGCTGATTTCTGCGGCGGTTCAGCCGACCAGCGACTATGAAATGACGCTGATTTCAAAACTGAATCAAGCTCAGTGAGAGAACACATTGAGAAGAATAAGAACTAAGCTGCGTGGAGGTCATAATAAACAATCCCAACTGCTGGAACGACCTACACCGTATACAAAGCAATGACAAATGTCACGTTCTTCAGGGCAAAATAGCATTACCGTTGGGGAGTGAACTTATACATGTAGTACGGTTCATTTGTTATTACTGAGCGGTACGCTCATGTTCCCTGTCCTCCATCCGTCCCCAAAGGCGCTAAAGTGTATATTGGGGTGAGAGCGGAGCCAATATTCGATCCAATTTAAATCCCTCCTTTATTGTGTTCCAGCTCACGTTCTCGACGTACTCGCCGGCTCTGTCGGACAGGCAGACTTACCCTTTCCTGTTCAAAACTATCCAGACTGACAATGTGCACAACCCGGCCAGAATCGCGCTGCTGCAGCATTTCGGCTGGGACAAGGTTGCCACCATTCAGGACACCGATGATCGATTTACAACGGTATGGTCATTATACATCATTGTGCATGCAAAGAAGTTTTCCCCAAGATTCTGGTTGATCGGTAAACTAAGAAAAATAAAACTAGTATGTCGTTTCTTGATAACTTTGAAAACACCATGATAGTTTATTTGTAGTACAATGTATTCGATAAATGATTCATTCTCAACTAGTAATAAACACCGCACAGAATACATTATGCACATTATGGTGCAACTTTGCAGTTGCAGACAAAATACCGGAGTAGGCATGACGTCGTGGAACGTTTCTAATGCAACTAGATTTGGCATTAGCTTGAATGAGCGTAACTTAGACCTCGTTCGGGACAAAGGGAAATAGATATTCATTACCAAGGAGGGGAATCATTCCACAATCCCCTATTTCATGCAAGGTGATAACAAACTTAACTTGGCAGGAACTTTAATCAAGCCGCAGAAACCGGAAGACCCTGCCTTTGATTGGGATAAGCCAGGGATAACCTTTTAGTCTTTCACGTTAACTACCTTGGCCCATCAGAATGACTGCCTGGCGGCCTGACAGATGAGATCTCCTGTAAAGAATACGAAAGCGGGATCGATTCGCACCTAAGTCTGTGATGTGACAGCCCAGAACTACGCACAATTTCATCTGATCAGAAGTATTGACCGTTTCCCAAAGTCGTTTACACCATCCGTCACATCTCCGAACAAGTCGTTCCCTGATTGCAGCATCACTCACCCACCAACAAAATTGACTGCAAAGCTCATGAGAATACCTACCTGTGCTATAACGTTACCATGGGGATTGAAATGTATTATTTTGCTGATATGTCTAGATCAAAATATTTTACGCTTTCATTGTTGGCCAAATCGAATTGACTGTTGAGGGACAATCAAATTTTGGTGAACTGGTGGCTTTCTTTGTAACCACAGAGGAGCATTTTTTTTATTTTTGATTGATAGATTTTGGTGTCAGAACAAAGTGGTACAAGTTTTGGCCGCCTAGCATCTTTCCGGAAACTGCAGTTGTATTCTTATCGGTACTTTTGACAAATACAAACTCTAGCTATCGACCCTGTGTTAAGGCGGCACTAGTTGCATGATGAGAGCACAGCCTAGTGCTTACATTGGTGCTTTGTCAAACGGAATGGTCAAGACAAAATGTCTTTTGTTATTGTCTTCGAGGAAAAATTCTCTAACGTTTCTCTTTAATTAAGGCAGAAAAAATCTATAATTGACACATTCGTCGTCTTCTATCATAAGGTAATTGGTGGTAATAACTTTGGCACTTCCCATTTCATGCGCAGATGCATCTTTATTGCAGAATATTTCCAATAATGTTACAGCTTCAGACTTCCATTGCTTCTGACACAATTTACGTCTCATATGGCCAACAATAGATCGATTTATACGGCCATTTCTGCCTTAATTTGACCCGGAGTGATATTAACTGATGCCATTTCTCAACAGATAGCGTCCAATTTGAATGAGTTGCTGGGAGAGGCGAACATCACCGTCCAATCTTCGGGAGGTTTCGGCAAAGATGTGACATCACAACTCAGCCAGCTGGAGAACCTCAAGGTATCAGTACTGTTGATTTCACCAAGTACCATCATCTGATTCATTACCTTCATTAAAAAAGGCGGTACTATTTGTGGAATTTTGCCAAACGAAGCTCACAACACCATCATAAATGAAATAGATCATGCTAATTACAGTCTTAGTTGCATAAGCAATGAGACAAGATGAAAAATAATAATCCACAAAGGATTCAATAATCCAATAATCCATAATCCATTTTGAGGTCGCCAAACTCTTCTTGTGACTTGCACCGATGGATTTCTGTGTTCTATCAAGGAAGAATCTATACAAATTTGATGTTGTGGTACGTATACATCATTGTGCAAGAGCTACATGAATCTTTCATTGATTTAACAATCATGTAGCATATTCAGCGAAAACGTATTGCCAATTACTAGATTTTATCAGAAGATGCTGATATAGACGGTACCAAGTAATGGGCAAGATAGTACAGATTAAAACCTTTTTGTTCCATGGAAAATCCTATTACCTGGGAATCAACGTCTAACTGTTAAAGAAAGATAATTACACAGAGCGATGCTATTTATGGTATGGAAAAATTGCAATACAGTTAAAACTTTAGAAAATGATGATATCACAATTTGCAATTAGAAGTTGGGGCATAACTCTTTCATCTTAATGTATATGAAGGAGATGCTTTTGTTTGAAGCTCAATAAAAGCTTATTTCTTCGCGTGGCGGTAACTCTGTCTGATATCGAAGTAACAGTTATCTGTTTGGTTCTCCTTTCTTTACCATAGATAATCCGTAAAACGAACGCGTGCCGGTTTTAATAACACTTTATTTCGCTGATAGTTATATTCGATGATGGTCTGATTAATAAGCTTTGCAGACGGATTACCCCAGAATTGAACATGTAATTTGGGTTAAATTTATGTATGTTACTCAATGATATGTATACAGGAAGGTAATTTCTTATAGCTTGCGAATTCGAATTAATAACGACTATTGGAACGGAGAGAGTGAGTGTGGTAACGCTTTGTATGTAGTGTATGTATTGCATACGCAAGCGTCTGATCAAAGTGGATACGTGAGAAAGTTAGAGTCCTTAAAACAAATTATCTTAAGGCATCATTCTCCAATACAAAACTTGCACTCTCAAGTTTACTGACCTTTCATACTTCCTATTTTATAATCATTAGGACGGCTAGAAAATCGATTACATATCGCGTAATGTAAATTACGCACGCGCATGTTAAACAGTCATCAAATGCCGGAAATTGAGTTTCTGGATTCATTCTAGATTTGCAGTGCTCTTCCAGTAGAATCTGCCGGTGAGATCAGTAGGTCTAAGTCATTGCGTCTGCAGTCTATCACTGCTTTAGCTAACATTGGTTAGGTACTTGGCACGACCTTGCGTGTCTTCTCCAGAGACACAAACTCAAACGTCTAGACGATAAGTAGAACATGGGAGAGGCAATACGCGTTGTCAGTTGTAATCTTAAAATATTCTTGGCATTCCCCTGTGCAAAGCATTATTATCAAGTGCTGCGCTAGCTGTCATGTTGCCGTTTTTAATAAGGAAACGGATCGACTTGGCTGGCGACGTAAACCCTAAGTATGTAATTTTGATAAATGTGTATGACGGGGTATTGTAAGATTAATCTCTACCTAGTAAAAAATATTCTTCTACGAGGTGAAAGTCTTGATGTCCGTGGCAATAATAAGATAAGGTACCCCCAAGAGGGTAAGGAATGCTGACTATTGGAATGCTTTTATCTGTGATTTAAGTACCATATCATGTGCCTACTTTGATATATCTTAACCAGATAAGTCTATTGGGGATACAGTAGCATTGGATACCCATCCACTGTCAATATATCCCCAGTGGAGTTAGTTGGTTGGCAGCATCATGAAAATGTCCTGAATTTTGAAAATTCGTTTGGCTCAGTCGTCAGTTGATAAGATCTTTCCGACACCCTTTGGCCGTCTAGGTGTTTTCTGACGTACTTTTACGTAGAGCACCGTTAACTTCCACATCCCGATATATCAAACGTCTTCGAAACAAGAAATGGAAACAATAAAAGGTGTAGTCTATAAAAACTTTATGACAAAGAAACGTCTCTCTAGTGCTCGTCGCAAGCGCCGTAAGTAATTGCCAACTATTCTTAAGCATGAAATATACATCGAAACACATCGAATGAGCAAGGCAGAGACAGGAAGATAGATACAGTTGGCACTTGGGGATGTGAAGCGGTAATGGAATTCTGTAAACTCCTGCATACAAATGTCGACGAGGATAACCCCCGTAAAAGGGTTATCGGTCACTGTTATCGCTGGAAAACGAGTACTAGTCATTTTGGACAGGACGAGATTTCTACGATGAATAACAGTGACACAACGCCCATGTGTCCTTTCATGTGTAGCGTACAGCGACGGGATTGTACTCCTTCAGGACATTCTGAAACTTAGTCAATATGATCGTGAATAGGTATAGTGCGTAACGTCAAACATGTGGATCGAGACTTTTCACAGTAACAGGAGATAAGAAAATCGCTTACATATGTAGATAGAGTCAAATGTATTTCATTGATGGTCTCGGTGACGGCTGCAGAAAAGCACAAAACGTAGGATTGCATACAAGCAAAGGGGATTTTATGAGTAGCTACACATTCCTTATCTGACTCGATGCTGCTCTTTATAACGGTAAACTGTGCCCATATACAGGGTATTCGTGCGCTCAGCAAGGTTATGGCATGCGTATCATTCTTTCAAATCGCAATAAAAGGACGTCGTATTGATTACATCCAGGCAATTTTCTACCAGCTTCTGTGAGGATTTGTTGTGGATCAACTGAAACGGAATTGCGCATTATCGTGTAAATGATTTGATGATAAGTTGGGTCATATCATTGGCTATCGTTTGTTCGCTCCACAGCCTCCGAACCACGATCCGTGCCGTTTATATTGTCCACTAGGGCAGCGACGTCTCTGCGACCGCGCCGTAACCGAGATTGGACAGAGCGATTACCCAATCCTATCATGAGATAAAAACTCGTTGGAGAATATTTTCACGCTTGACTTGTCAAAAATATTCTTACATTTTGCATGGTATTCCAATTATAAAACTAGTATTACAGAAAAGGCCTTACAACCTTTGACCAATAGCACAGCTACCTGCATGCAAAGGCTCCTAGCCAGAGACACAAACATGCATGTCACATCGTACATTTCTCTAGTCTCACACGTCACAACCACATTGGAGCCGTTAAGTCTAAGCTGGAAACGTCCATTATGAAAGGCATTAAAAAAGGCACCTGTTTGGAGATATTAACCATCTAAATGGAAACCCCATGTCATGTGATGATATCATTCCATTGCAACGTTTGCATTCAGACTATTTCAAATGATTTTTTTGCCCTGTTTGAACTAGGCTGTAGACGCTAGGATCGTGATTGCCCTGATGGCCCCACACCAGTGCCGGAAGCTACTCTGCTGGGTAAGTCTCACTGTACAGATACGTCACACATCACACAAAACGAAATGACAACATATGTATGGCCAACGGCAAAGATGTGGATGAACAGAACGGGTGTCTTACATACGTCGAGCATTTTCCATATTAGAATGAAAATTATTGATACAAGTGTGGCTATCAAGCACGGCCATATGTACTTCATAAAAGAGTTTTGATAACGAAACCCAAACAGGTCAAGATATGGGCTGTGGAAGCCAATGAAATGGCAAGTATTGAATAAAATCTTCTTCCGAAAAAATATGGCATCAGTATCTGACAGTTTGATTGCAGCTGACTCCTCATCTCTTCATTCACAATGTTGTTGTGTTTATGTGTACATTAATGAATGTCCATCATCAAACCTCCAGGCTTATAATAACGGGATGTATGGTTCTCGGTACCTGTGGATATTCAATGGTGCCCTAAGGGAGAACTGGTGGAAGCCACGGAAGTCTGACACCCTGGACTGTACAGCAGAGGAGATAGACCAGGTCATGGAGTACAGCATATCCACAGAGCCGTCATTCTTCGCAGATGAGGGCGAACAGGGCATAGCCGGATATGTAAGTAAAATTACCATAAATAAAAGTACGTGGGTAGGCAAAGATGCCATATTCCTGTAAAAAATATGTTGTCCCAAACGTAGAATTACTTCCGAAAGATATGTGGGCAACACCTAGTCACTTGCAATTATGATACTATAAATTAACCATGCTACTTCGGAAAGTATTCAATTATCATATAGCAAACTGACTTTATCTAGTGATAAAAATGAAGTCTATAGTCATGCTGTCTTTCTACTACCAGTCGTCTCCAAACGACTACTGGGAAGCACACGTGGACTACGCCAGGTTGAAGTACGGCGCGCCGGAAGCCAAATCCACAGTCTATGTACCCCTGGCGTTTGATGCTGTTTACGCCGCGGCGCTGGCTCTGAACGCGTCAGCCGCTGAGCTTCCGGCCGGGAGGGGGCTGGAGGACTGGTCCTACGAAGACAGCAGCATGAGGAGCGTGTTCTTTCGCAACATGGAGAAGACGAACTTCTTGGGAGTGTCGGTGCGTGCCGAGATTCGCATTAGATTATCTTCAATGCTTTCATTTACTAACGACTGTAATCACTTATCACCTCAAGCTTGACATGAATTTGAGGATAGATGCGTGGTAATTACCAGAATATCTGCTTCTTTAGGCTAAATCAAAAGTCTTGCTAGCTTTCGCGCCACACCCCGTAAGCTTTTATCTCTTCAGATGATTAAAAGAAAATGGCAAAAGCGTATTGCCCATCAATTTTCCTCTGTCCTTTATTTCGCCTAGTGTGGGTATTTTCTGTCATGAATTCTTTCAGACCCAACTGTCTACAATTACAGGGTCCGGTCCGCTTTGACAAAACTGGTGACCGCTTGGGCCGTATCATCATTAAGCAGATCCAAGGTGCGGATACGTGTTTTTTTTCTTCTTTTATTGATCTTCGTAAACGCTAAAGGGCCGAGTAAATGAAGTAGAAAAGTTAAAGGACATAAAACATTTATTCATCAGAGGAGGTGTGATGGATACTCTTTATTTGCAAGACAGATTTATTTCAACTAATGAGGACAAATTTGTCGCTTGAGAATAAAACCGATTGCTACACCATGACATGTACGTTCATTAAAGCAATCTGGTCAGTAGAAAATATTGGATCCGCTCTGTTCATATCGATCTTAACATTTTACCAGCTAGACTGTAGACCTAATTCTGCCATTTTTTTACCTTAGACGGCAAAGCTGTAGAGGTTGGAAAGTTTCACGCTTACGAGAAGAAGATAATATGGAGCGACACAACCCCTCCCAAGTGGAAAGGTAAATGAAAATTACCATATTTTGCATTGTTATGTATGTTTTATTTTTTTTCTTTATATCCTTTTAATCTTCTTTTAGCTATTAAAGCAACTATGTTCTTATGCTTGACGACTTTGTATATATTTCTCTGACGTTTATCTCTCCCTAAGCCACTTAGCATACTTATCACTTTGATGTGTAAGGTAGATTGACAGACACTTTTTAACCTGAGGACAACTGCAGCCGATAAACGCTGCTGGCCGCGGCGATGATATCTATTCTATCACCACGGACAGCCGGGTAATTGGAAGCGTGAAATTAACTTTATCTATGGGAGTCAGCAGGTCCTCTGCTAGGGATGTATCAGTCGTGTCACGT
>NC_049982.1:13165296-13172267 GCF_000003815.2 Branchiostoma floridae
TTTCATCTGAGCTTTGTGGGTCGTGTAACCCTCTTAAACTATTGATGTGTCTAGCATAAAATCAGGAGTTGCATCTGACACACTTACGGTTCATAAACAGGTGAGCTTTGACATTATAAATGTTAATTTCTTCCCAAGTGGATGGCATGTTTATGAAGTTACGCAGCGAAGCGTTGCGCTGCCAGGCCGGCCGGCGCCGGGAGCATATGGCAGGATATATCAGTGATTGCCAATCCAGACGGAGTTTTGCTTGAGTGGATGTGTATGCTACGTGTAACGTATGACCTAGCTTATACTCAAGGGCTCATCTCGCATTTCTGCTGAATTGTTTGAGCCAATTATCAAGTGGAATAACTCGGCATCCCTTTCCTTAAGTGGTGTTTTTACTTTTTGAGTAGTGATACGCTAGCGTGCTGGCCTCTGGCAACATTAAATTGTCAGGAGACGACCACCCACACAGGTATGCGATATCAGGCAACAGTCAAGTCCCTATTCTTTGAAGTAATGCGTGCCTCTTAGATAGCTGTACTCGGTTTACTTAATGTTTCATATTTCTATATAAAAATTACGTTAGTCTTTAAATGTTATGATGCCACCTCAATGACTTACATGTCTTTGTACGCTCCCTATGAGAAAGTGGTCCAGTCTAAAGTTTGATCAACAGCACACAAACTTTAACTTGTTCTTTGCTGTAATTTGTTTTACCACTGCAGACGACTCTGATAATGTTTTACCAAATATATGTCTATTCTATTTCTGTTAATATCACAAACATCACTACCGTTTCTAGGTGGCCAGCCCCCTGTAGACGAGGTACGGAAGATTACCCGTGAGATCCGCGTGTCAGACGGCCTGTTGTACACCATGGTCAGCCTGGCAGGCCTGGGGATGATCTTCTGCCTGCTGTTCTTGGCCTTCAACTTCAAATTTAGGGAAAAAAGGTTCGACATTCTTGTTGTAATATACTGTGTGTGTTGCTATCTTACTATCGGTAGGCTACCGATGTGAGAAAAGTAAACATTGTCACTTGATTAATGGCAATGGCTTATGCCAATTGTTTAATGTAAATTGATTTCTCGAATATACATTTTTGGTGGAAAGACATAAATATACACACAAAAACAATCATTTGCTGTATGTTTAGATATTCCATTAAAGCGTCCATGGTTACGCATTGTTGATGCATGCATATGTCAATCATGTCAGTAGGTTGCCCTGTACAATGTCTGTTCCTCCGTGTTCTACAGAGTGATCAAGATGTCCTCCCCGCGCCTGAACAATGCGCTCATCCTGGGGTGCATATTTGCATACCTCGCCATCATCCTGTTCGGACTCACAGAGAATGTGGCAGAGTCCAATCAAGCGTTCTACATGTGTAAGGTATGGTAGGCCATGAAAGACGTAAAATGGTTCCAGCAAAGTAGATGTCAAATATAAAATACTTAGCAAGTCTGTCACTGTGTGGTTTCGGCCAGTCAACAGGCTAGGGAACTTTTTTTTTACTATATTTCCTATTGGATGGATGAACCACCTAAACATAAGGAAAAAAGATAACGGTGTTAGGCATAATTAACTGCAGACTCTTAAGGGTTTGTAGCTAATGTTTTAATCATCAGAAAATAACTTTGTGTTTCCATCTGTCCAGGCTCGGGTGTGGATCATGGTGGTGGGGTTTACTCTGGCGTTTGGCAGCATGTTCAGCAAAACATGGCGTGTCTACGCTCTCTTCCGACACACCAAGGTGGAGAAAAAGGTACACATCTACATATGATAACTACCGAACACCATACACTACATGTATAAAACATCAGCCCTACCGCATCTGCTATGGCTAAGGGATGGGTCCCGTTTCAGAAACTTAGCCTAAGTAGCCCCAGTATTCGAGATGGTCTCTGCCACAGAAAGCACATCTGTAAGATGGCTCAAATCTGATGCAAATATCTTTACCATTGAACGTTTTGCAACTATTAGATACCAAACAACTACCAAATGCCACACAACTACAAGTTGACACATTATCAAACTGTCAAACATTATGCAATGCACACTACAAAATATGCATCTCCAAGAATTACATTCATTACCATAATCCATAATAAGAGAAATCTTACATATCCTTAAGACTTCACAAACCTACTAAAAATGTTTCTGTCCAATTCGAGCGAAACATTTTCTTCAAAAGAGACTAAGATCTCCGGATCCATCCTACACTACGCACAGGTGATCAAAGACTTCCACCTGTTCGCGATGGTCGGGAGTTTCCTGCTGATGGACGTGGTTTTCCTGATGCTGTGGGAGGTTCTGGACCCCATCACCATGCAGCGAGAGAAATTTCCAGAAGAGGTAAACTCGTCCTTCAACGTAAAACATCGCCCGCGCAGATATACGCCGCTACTGATTAGATTTCCGCCGGGCTACTTTATTGTCAGAGATTATCATCATGACAGAAGACAGAAGCGTTTTTGTTGTTTCACGGCAAAGGCTCTGTATTCTGGTCGTATAGCACCGAATGACGAGGCACGATGAGATCATGTCAGAGATTACTTCTTGTCCACAGTATTAACAGTGGGGCTGTGAAGACCGTTTCAGACTTTGTAATGCAACGAATGGATTTACCAAACGAGACTGATTATCTCAATATGTATCTAGAGGGCTATTTAAAGATGGGGGTGGACATCAAAGGAAAGTAAATTCTGTTTCATTTTCTGTGCAAAATTGGTTTGCAAGTGAAAGCATCAGTCTTACAACTGAGAAAATGGTTAGCAATACGACTTGTTCTCCTTTGGGAAAAAGTGATTGAAATTCAGACGCCGCTGCTGGGTAGGTATGTTAATTTATGAATCTTTACTCTTCAATAAAAAGATAAGGAAATTGAAACGATGAAGAAACGTACTTCATGTTCTCAAAAATGAGCAGATATTTCCCCTTCCGCAATCCACGAGGCTGCGTAATGAGAGGATGTTGCTTAGCTGTTCACACATGTTATGTACGTAGAGTAGGTGTATTTGTACCGACCGCACCTGTGCAAATACTATTAAGATAAGATGTAATAAAAACAGGACCACGGAATGATTATCAGAACTCTGACGATGGCATTCATGTTGTCATTAATGCGGGAAGAAACGCTCTGATTGGTAACGTCAATGAACTGGCTTCAGGGCGAGTTCATTAGTACCTGCGAGGTGCTCGTAAAGCGGTCTTTTGGGGGGATTGGAAATCCTTATGGGCCCGTGGTAAAAAGGAATTCAGCCTTCAGAAATATACCATTAACCAATGGGCCGAGTTCAGCAGAATCGCAACAGGCTAGGGGTTGCCGCACATACAACCGTCTAGGGATACGTCAGATAAATGTAAGCAACAAATAACCACAAGGGTTTGCTTGCAACTGAAGAGTCTGACTCGCTTCATAGAGCATTATTTTCGACATCAATGGTAATAAAGCATGTATAATGAACGATTACAGAGCATGCATTATAAATGATGACAGAGCATGTATTATCAATGATGATTGAGCACGCATTATCAATGATAATAGAGTCTGTGTAATTTTGTAAAGCATGTATTATCAATGATGAGATGTAAACACCTTCCTCAGATGTGTCTTGTTTTAATCACACGTTCCGCAGGAGGATCCCAACCGCAACGACGTCCTATACCTCCCGGAGCTAAGGCGATGTACCTCCGACTACCTGATGTACTGGCTCGGAATCATCTACGCATCAAAAGGTGATACACTACCAACCACTGCCCAAGGGCGGTGGTATATTCATCCTTTATTGATATGGGTCTACAAAGTGGTGCAACTGCATGCTCTATATATCGATGGTGAAAAATCATAGTGAAAAATTTGATTAGGCCGCAGCAAGTAAAATTTATGGATGACATACGCGCACTTACTTTTTGTAAGTGCGCGACATCAACAGTCCACAGTATTCAAGGCGTGCTTGAAACAAGAAGATAAATGAAACAATGTGGATGATGCCACATACCGAGTTTGACATTTGACGTCTCGGTCTCACCAGACGCTGTTGCTTCAGGCGCTGCTGAGCGTGCGTAGTCTACTGCGTATACGTGCCACCTACTATTTGGACATGTGAAGGGCAAGGGCATTCTATAGCTACACAAATATCACCGGGTGCAGTTGCTATATATACACACCTTACATCACGACTAGAAACTCGCAGCATGAGATTAAAAACACTAGTACTGTACAATATAGACAGTAGTGATCATTACAACCTGGCGTGGATCAAGGTTAAGAGTATGGATGATGACAGAAATTGTTTGACGTGTTACTCATAACAACTTGAATGCACGCGTACGACAATTCCTTTGAAAATTGTGTAGAGCAAAGGCGAGCAGACAAGCGGACAGTACGTATGTAATGCTTTCTTCGGAATAGCGAATGTGTATGTTACGTCACTGCCTTCAAGTTAGACCTATCTGAATGTCCTCGACAGCGCCTCATGGAGAGCAGCAACTCAATGTTAAAAGCGCATAATCAGCTGAGTGGCGTAGGAGGTTCCAGACTACCCAATTGTAGATAGCCAATCTTGACGGATTGACAGATATGCAAAATCAGTCTTAACCGAAAAGATTAAACCAACCACTGGCAGGAATATATTGAAGCTAGCTATAGCAGTGGAAGTACTTACGATGTTATTCTAATGTCGCCTTATTTCTCTTTCTTAGGAATCCTGATCTTGTTCGGCATCTTCCTGGCCTGGGAGACGCGGAAGGTCCAGATCCCCGAGCTGAACGACTCCAAGCAGATCGGCCTGTGCGTGTACAACGTGATGATCATGTCAGCTGTCGGGGTTCCCATCATCAACCTGCTGGACTCCCAGCAGCTGGACATCAGCTTCGCCGTGCTGTCAGTCTGCATCATTGTCTGTACCTCTACCACTCTGGCGCTGGTCTTCGTCCCAAAGGTAATGTATATATGTTCCAACACATGTTAAATATCAAATCATGATCATTGACTTCAACATTGCGTGATTTCATAACATAAGTATATACGTGTTCGTCTGATTTTGTTTCTGTAGTCAGTACCATGAATATTTTATAGAAAATTTGCGAATGTTTAGATTTGCAACATTTGAACCGTAAGTTATAATGCATAGAAACTATCATTTACACCGTAGAATTGCCACAGAAAGTCGGCACCACAACAAAGAGTCAGTATAACCGTCATCTTATTATTACTTTCCTGTAGATTTGGCAAGGTCTGAGACATGGCTTCGAGATTCAGAGATCGGGCAAGTTTCTGACGAGAAAGGGGAGTTCCGGGACTGTCACCAACGGCTGTGATGATCACATCAGCTGCAAGAAGGAGATCATCTTGCTCAAAAACCAGATCAACGTTCTCAACGTAGGTACCGACATGGCGTTGAGTTTTAGAATGCATTTACTCCAAAATCATCGTGGACTTCACTCACGTCCAAGATAGGGAAATAAAAGCTGAGAAGTAATATGTACAACATCGCACATCAAATTATATTACTGTATTATTGATGTTTATGAACAAGACTGTGGTTATAGCATGTTTGAGAGGTTTTGGATGATTGCATCTTTCGCAAAAAACAATATGCTTGTGATAAACACGGAACAAGAGTAAACGAAATCGTCAGTTTATCTCCTACACTGGCGCCTAATTGTCCCATTACTCGTTCCCATTGCCCCCATACGTGTTGGGGTCATGGATGATAAACATCACACAGCAGAGGTCAATCTCACAGTGATCTAGTCCACGGCCCCATTAAGTGGTTGTTTTGTAATGCCCATCCGTTGGAGTGGCTAGCGATCATAAACTCTAGGTTTATCATGTCTGCTTGACCACACGAACATAGCATTGGGCAAAAGATCATGTTTGAACTATATCAGAAAGTTTTATGCCTTTTTTTTTGGCATTTTCCTTTTCAGAAAGAAATCATGGAGATCAGGAAAAGAAAAGGAAGCAAGGGGGACAGAAACGGCCCGTCGCTGAGTCAGGCTATCGTGATCTCCGCAGACAGACTGTCCGTGAACGGTTCAACCTCAACCTCAAACACCAAGTCTACAGCAGGGAGTACCAAATCACTCCCATTGAAGGACATGAACAATGACATAGAAATGCAGGTCATCAAAGAAACGTCGGCCTAATCTGGCTGATTATACGCATTTTGGAGTCGAGTCCCGATGCGACGCTATGTGGGCGTTCAAAGTCACTCCGTGGCCGCGAGCGTAAACAGAACGCTCCTGATGATGACGCCAATCCGACTCCAAAATCAATTACGCTTGGAAAAAAAATCGATTTGAATATTTGTAACAATTATCATAAATGCATTTTCAATTTGCACAAGATGCTATGTATTTAATGTTATTTTTAACGAGTGACGAGTTACTAAAATGACTGATTTTCTTTTTTTGTTTGTGGGTGCAAATGCGTGTGTGTATGAGTATGTGTGTATGACTGTGTGTGAGATTTGTTTGTGTGTGTGAAAGAGAGCGTGTGTTTGTGAAAGAGTGCGAAGAGTGTGTGTGGATGCGTATTTGAGTTTGTGAGTGTTTGAATGTACATATATATATATATGTGTATGTGTGTGTGTGTGTATGTATGTGTGTGTGTGTGTGTGTGTGTGTGTGTGTGTTTGAGTGTGTGCATGAGTGTGTGTGTGTGTGTGTTTGAGTGTGTGCATGTGCATGTGTGTATGAGTGTGTGCGTGTGTGTTTGAATATGTTCGAGTGCTTGTGTGTATGAGTGTGTGTGTTTGCGTGTGCATGTGTGTATGAGTGCGTGTGTGGGGGGGGCGTGTGTGTATTTGTGTGCGTGTGCATGTGTGTGTGTATGAGTGTGTGCTTGTGTGTGTGACTGCGTGTATGAGTGTATGTGTATGCGTATGAGTGTGTGTGTTTGTGTTTGAGTGCGTTTGTGTATGAGTATGTGTGTGTGTTTGAGTTTTGTTTCGTGTGTGAATGCGTATTTGAGTGTG
>NC_049982.1:13173821-13207517 GCF_000003815.2 Branchiostoma floridae
AAATGGGTGTGGTGCCTGTGTAAAAACTGGCAAAAGGGGCGTGGGGTATTTGTTTGTAAGTGTCTTGAGCATGAGAGTGCGTGTGTGTTTGAGTTTGTGCGATCTCTATTTGAGTGATGACATATACATGAAAGATTTAAAGTGAGTAAGATGTGATGGCAAGACACAAGTCTACAGTTCCTTACCCATACCCTGCCTTAAATGACTACATACTCCTCGTAATCTTTAATTTGTTTAATCTTATGTCCTTTTGACACTTTCTTGACAAGAAGTGAACTTGACCGACAGTCAGGAAAATAACAGTTTTTGAGAGTGCAGAGCAGATAAGATGAAGATATATTCTATTGTAAAGTACAGAAAACTTCTATGTATCTGTCAACGTAGCATTCTAACATTGTGAAGGGCTTTTAAAATCCTATTGCGAAGTTGCACATACTGTCTTTTCATTTCAAGAATGAAATGTTCTTGCGAACAAAACCTTCCGCTTAACATTCTTCAGTATTCTCTTACTGTAAATCTTAACTGCCCCCCCCCCCTATACGATTCAACGTCCTTGTAGTGTGAGGCTCAAGGCTTGTTTTTCGCCCAATGGTAGACTTTCTGTCAGTTTTTGACGATATCTCTACATAAATCTTCACACATCCGACTGTTTTTCTATAAAAAATTGTACTTTCCAAAGGACAAGATATTATTTGGGATATGAATTTAGAAGAAGTTTTTTACAACTTCGTGCAAGAGGGCTAATTGCAAGTACATGGTATAAACATAGTAGATATACGAGTGACAATGAACAGTTATGAACGGCTATTTCTAAACAGGTTGGGTTTGACTTCTTTTTTGGAAGCAGAGGGACACGAAAAGCCCCCTCTTTTCTAAAATTTGTGGGTTCTGCGATTTCAGGAGGAAAGTGGCTTTCTGTTCGTCTGTCAGTGTGGGGAAGTTGGGATAAGGCTTTGTGGCTTCTCTAAACAGAGTGATTCTTTCGGTTTGGTTGAATGGACATTTGGAAATAAAATGTGTTTCGTCTCCCACTGCTTTAGATGTATAGTATTTACAAATTCTTTCACGCACTGGTAATCTCTTATATCTCCCTCTTTCTACCTCAAGAGGATGAGCACTAATTCTGACTTTGCTTATTGCGGAGCGCAGCTCGAAATCAACTAGTTCTAAGTACGTCTCTCTATAATCAATAACAAAAAAGAGACAGCGCTTATTGGAGGAAACGCGCGTCGCGATTCTGTTTTGTGTACATCATGTATATACAACATGTATGTGAAAAATAGTAATCATAGCTGTAGACATGTAAACTTTCAAGATGATATACGACGGGAAATATGAAGAAGAACTTTATTGCGCAACGATCGTACACGGTACAAAGTATGGCAAAAAAAAAGAAGAAACAAACTTATCATCCTTATTACTAAAACAAGTATCAAACTTAGTACATATGCAGATTATGAATATAGAATGAAATAATTGGCATCCTAATTTCTAGAACAATAAGAGCTAGCCTAAATCATTGATATTGTATTACAATCGAGTGGCGCTAATTATGAGTTTCGGCATTTTTTCTTATGACGAAGCAGTCTTTTATATATTTGCCTATTTTAGCATTGTGGGAGTTATTACATCTGAATATATAATCAAATCTGTCTGTATCATTGAGTCTCTTAAAATCTGTTGTATTTGATTCGAGGAATGTGAATAACTCATTACGTGAAACATTGTACCTACTGCACATCATGACAAAGTGAAATTCATCTTCAATTTGCTTTGGACAGAATATGTGTGATCATTCCCGTCAGTCGCCCAGACTTTCGTTATTCTACACATGTACAACAGCTGCTGTTCTCTCTCAGACAAAATGTGAAAGAAAAGACCAGCCCTGTGAAAATGCTGTCAGTGAGTACATTCAGCTTGCATGATAGTGCTGTGGGATGTTTTCTATGTGCATACATGTATTATAACGCTTTTAAACTTCAGCTAGCTACATGATCGTTCTGTACAAAGACTATAACATTGATGTATCTTTGAGAGTAATGTTGCTATTATACTACAGATTGGTATTTTGACTTCAGTCATGGAGATAGTGATATTGGGCCTGGAGTATTTTTTCACGAACTGACTATTGTAACATTTGTAGGGACTACTCAAAACGGAGTGATGTATATCATCAAATACAAATTACTCCTTACGGAAAACCAGGACTTTCAAGGTAGACCGATGGCATTTATGTGACTGTGTCCGTAAAAAGGTTGCATTATTCAAACGTGCAGGTTGAAGTCGTTAATCAAGTCTAGTGAGTCTCGTTAAGTAAGTATAGTGAACGTGTATATCAATGATGTGCCTTCGGTATTCTGTATATATACAGAATATATGTTCACTTGAATATTTGCGTAGACCGTCCGACGTGAGTTATCATTATGAAACCAAGTTAGGAAATTTGAGCAGATTAAATGGCGACTTTTTAGAGACAACAGCCGGGTGTAGATATAAACATGTGAGAACCCTGTACAGTGTTAGCCTGTAATGTATGGGTGTCCTGATGACGTCTTGCTTGACAATCTTTATACCCCTATCACATTTGGCGAAAATCGATCGGACGACGATTCTCGCCCGAGCCTCGCTTATAATAATTACTTTATTGCACAACAATTGTAAGGTGCAAAGTATGGCTTATACGTAACAGGGACGATTTCAGATGAAAAATACGCGCAA
The DNA here is from genome assembly GCF_000003815.2 of Branchiostoma floridae. Classification (NCBI taxonomy): domain Eukaryota; kingdom Metazoa; phylum Chordata; class Leptocardii; order Amphioxiformes; family Branchiostomatidae; genus Branchiostoma; species Branchiostoma floridae. The sequence goes on from NC_049982.1 coordinate 13,176,540, forward strand.
CCCTCTGTCGAGCGTGAATATGGCCGATCTTCCATCGATACGCCCAAAGATCGTGGATAGTGTGACAGGGGTATCAACAGACTTGTTTTCATATTTGGAAGTAACGGCAACAAAAACATCGGCGTGTAGCACAGGCTTTACCTTTGAGGCGTCTCCAAAAATAAAGAAGTTGCGTTTTAGAGAGCAGACTGGTTAAGTATAGGTTTGGAAAAAACGAATGGGAGAGGAGGAGATGGGGAGATAAAAAGACTTGAAAGTAATACGCTATCGCAGCTAGGACGTTTTATATGCAGGGTGCATGGATAACAACGTGACCTTCTCGGCGAAAGTAATAAAGGAATGCGTCAAGACCATTTTCCAGTAAGCCTCCTCCAAGACGTTAATATTCAAGTCAGCTGCAGCCATGTTTTGTAAAGTGCTGTTTTATTGCTGTAACATAGGCCTATATTGATGATGTATAAAGAATACACAGAATAAATGTGTTTGTTTTGTAGAGTTGCTGTATCTCTTTGTTTCATTGTGTTGAGTTACATGCGTTTGAGACGAGACTGTATGTATGCATCACATGATACTAGAGTACACCAACAACGTTTTCTACCAAATAGCCAGGAAAAGCAACATGATTGTACCCAATATAAAACATTATCTACAACGCCGGAAAAAGCTAGAATGGCTTGATTGCGGACATACTCGTACCTAATGACACAATGCCTGCACAAATAAACACAAATCACATCCGGAATGTTCGCTTCCCAGCCCATTTTACATTACGCTACCCTCCAGACAATAGCAATACATGGTTACTGCAAGAGAGTGTTTTAGGTTGGTAGAGGGCAACCTGAGCAACCATATAATGCCCTAAACTACTTAGTATGTGAGATCGCGTGGCGTAATCGGTACCGGGTTCGGAACCTGCCATGTCACAGATCTTGTGCCCTTGGGAAAGCCACTTTACACGAATTCCTTCACTTCACTCTGGTCAGTCTGGTGTAAATGAGTACCTAGCTTTGGTTAGGGCCGTCCCTCGGATTGTGCATTAAATGGAGGTCCCATGTTTGAGGAGAGCCACACATCGAGCACGTTAAAGACACTACCACACTTGTCGAAAATAATAGGGGATCTTCCCGGTGTGAGTGGTTCAAAACCAAACAGTTGAATTGTCGTATTGAGGTCACCTTGACGCCGAATGGTAACCTTCAGAACCTGGCATATGTCGCAAATCTGTACTTCCAAGGAATAAACGCCGGTCCCTTAAGGTTTGCGAAGCAAGCAGCGGCTAGTTCTTCTAATAATAGCACCTGCCCACATTGTTTGGACAAACAGCAATTAGTATCGATTAACAAGCTGTTTCCACTCCTCAACCATTTCATGTTATTTGGCACTGCGGTCCTCTGTAACCATTTATTTTGCAACACGTTATCGTAACAAAAAATTCTGTTATCGAGTACAAAGGTCTTTTGTTGTTCCCGAACCAACAGTATCCCAGTAACGAAGCCTGGCTACGTATACCCTCGAACGGTTTAAGCGCAGCAGCTTTAACAGATGAGGCACTGCCAGAGGACACTTCAACTTCAAGGCGGGAAATATTCACTTAACAAAAATGTATTAAGCGACATGATGATGTTAAAAAAATTACAAAAGGAGAATCAGATCTCTACGTACTTCTTCTTAATAATTCTTCAAAAGTGTGTGGTATCCATCGTTTTAAAAAGGTCTAGCTGGCAAAACTCTTCGAATGACGTAAAGGTATGACTGACCATAGCTATAGCTGACGCGAATAGCTATAGCCAATGTCAGGTTCATCTACGTAGACACTGTGACCGGTTACCCGTTGCTGTCCAAGGCTACGACTTGTCACTATGGTAACCAGAACACCGCCCGCATTTCTCAAAACAATGGTACAAACAAGTGAGAAAGGAAGAGAAAATGTGTCAACATAGGCATTAACAAATATTGTACGCGTAACCACCTTTCAATGTTTTATTTCTGGTCACCGTTGCCAGGCGACAATGTTAGTAGGCAAAGTCTTACCAACTAGTAAGCAAGTCAGTTCCACGCGTAGGTGGCTTTTGGGGGTTAGTTGTCGACAACAAGAGAGGATCCGTACCACCATGCAGGGTGGAGCGGTTTACCAGATCACCAATGGCCAAGGAGCCACAGTGGTGAGACCTGGCGTCGTGCAGGCAGCACCGGGGATTGTACAGGCAGCACCGGGGATTGTACAGGCAGCACCGGGGATGACGGTTTTGAACCCCGGTAACCTTGTCGGGACTGGGAGGAGGACGTACATCAACCAGCGTCTGCCGTTCGTCGGAACAGGAACACTGACCTTCAACACACAGGACATCGCCTGGACGCTACCAGCACAACGACCACAAATCATCTTCCTGAACGAAGACGACAGCGATGACAGGGAAAGGCCGCGTCACTACAATCACTACCACGGCGCCAATGGAGTGCCCTACTCCTACAACATGGCTAGGGAAAGGCACCATTTCCACGGGCACCCCGGACATTTCATGGCGCACTCTTACCCACCCCAGTACCCGGTCGGGCAGCAAGTCATCGTACCGCCACCGCAGTCGCAGCCGCAGGACAACTTCAACGTTCATGGCATCCTGGAGTACGGCAGACTCACCACGGTATTTCCAGAATCTAACTTCACCACTCTTCCAGACTTTATTCAACAGGAACTACAGCGCGCCTATGGGCAGTACTCTCGCACTGAAGTCACTGTCGAAGCAGTTAACGGCCAGTACACAATCCGAGGCAAGCCCAAGGAACCAGTGACTCGCACAGTTCATGTTCAGCAAAGAGTTGCTCCTCGTGTGTCACCGAGAACAAGATACGTGCATGTGCATGTACCGGTACCACAGATGTCGAAAACAGCCCCGTCAGATGAAGAACAAATTAGAGAACTTACGGCTTCTTCGCAATCAAAACACCGAGCAACAACTAGCGAACCAAAAGAGGCTTGAGAAAAGGGCAAATCCTGTGGGACCTTTGATGCATATGGTGTACAGCACATGATCAGAACAGATCTAAAACCACTCACAGATTGACGACTGAAATCAAGTACCAGTAGTACGTACCCTTCATCGTTGCTATACATTTGTATATTTTCCTAACAAGTAAGCCCCATATCGCAAAGCTGACTATCATTCCATGATTGCGCACGTGTAAAGTGCAAGGTACTGTTCACACATACTTCTGGCGCTGGGTAATCGCAAAGTTATTAGGCATCTACAGTAATAAATGTCTTTCAGCTGTCGGCGTTTTAAAGTCTAACAAAGTGTGCATTACGTCCTCTAGTGAACTTTTGCAAAGGAAGCATGAATAACTAGCTAAATGGATGAGGCTTGTAAAGTTGTATATAAAGAGTGAGAACGAACTATATAACTATTAAGCCGTTGGCATAAGCTAGCTCCAGAAGATATCGAATTTTCCACCGACAACATGGGTCACTTTGCCGACCTGGCACGCACGACTAGTAATGTAATTTGTTCCTGAACTCCAGGAGCGCCAAGATGACGAATTGCCTGTCTAGAACATGCCAATAAAGTGGAAACTCGAGTGCTTGAATACGGCGGTTCTAGTGAAGGAGATATCTCGCTCAATTCGTCCTCAGCTGGGGGCGGACATGCTTGACTACCTGGCATTGTATAGCGAATTGAAATATAAGTTCTGACTGGTTCCTCTGTTGTTGACTTCACCTTTAGGCGTGAAGGTTGATGTGTTTTATAGATTTTTTTTGTAATTTGCTTCTACCAAGCGTTATAGAGGTGTTATCAAGTGTAAATTTTCAACTGTTTATAACAAAAGGATTTGTCAGCAGTGAACCCACTTACGCCCGTCACACATGGCCGATCATGGCCTTCCGACTTTGTCCAGACCCTGGTTGTGAGCTAGTCGTGAGTATAAGTCATCTGTGGTTGAACGTTGGTCGGCGAGGTTACATTCAATTCAAACGTAGTCTTCAAAGGTCCTCTGCGTCAACACACCGTGAACTTTGATCTCTCCTTTGATGCGATGAGAGAAGCGAACTGGGGCAAAAACTGACGGGCTCCAGTCTACTCTGAACCCTGCGCCGACCTTAGGAGTGGCTGGGACAAAGTCATGGAAAGGTCCTGATGTGTGACAGGGGCTTAACCTACAGATTTTGTGTGTTATACACGATTTCATCTTTTCGACGTAGACATGGCAACTTTAAATCACATCCTTGGGGTCTCGATCCTCACGATTAGTCAGACTGTCAATACTGCCATCAGCTTACCGCTTTGCCACCCAGCTTACCAAGCTGATCCTACCACTAGGAGAGCATTAATCTGCTTGACCTGGTTGCTTATGCGTTTTGGTCATACTTTATTATACAACCACATCTCAGGCTACATTTTCAACATTACTAAGAGACGAGAAGAACCAAACTTATGTATTAGAGTGCTTTTACAACCCATGTTTAGACTTAACATTGAAGTCTTTTCAATTCAATTTCACCATGTGTACTTAATAATGACCTTTGTAACTGTATGCCTGTATTTAGCCCAATAGAGCATGAATGCTCAATTATAAAGGTTATCATTCAATATATTCGGTAATCATTCAATTCTGGGTATAAAACGTTGAACATTAGTATATTTAATGCACTCTGCTTTGCCTAGTCACTAGCTGTTAGATGTAAACAGTCTAAAAGTATTAAAGGTCAGATACAGATTCAAGTTTGCCACTGAGTCAATTTTGATTGTCCAGTGTCAGCTCTTTTCAATTTCACGTAGCTCTATCTAAGTCAATATCAGAAACATGAGCATCATGTAGGCAAAACTAAAGCCCAGAAGATTACATAGACAGCAGCAAAGAAAATGATGGATGCCTTCAGCACAGTCAGATTTCAAATTAAAGTGTCCATGAGATGTTTGCTTTTAGGTTTATCCTCAGACTTCTAGGTTTAACTTACTATCTTTCTTATAATACATGACTTTGTTCATGTACTATAAGAGTCATAAACTTCAGTCACATGAGTCATAAACTTCATTTGGCACCAATATCCATATCAGATATTAGATGGTTGCAACAGCAAAATGTAAAATCACTCCTATAGCTGTGCCAAGGGTAATCTTTTATGAAGAATGATTCCTTGTGCAACTGACGAGCAGAAGATACTGTAGACAAGACCAACCACAGCTGACTGTTGCATTGTGAGGACTGCTGCAAAGACTAAGTCTATCAGATATTTTACAATTCTTTGGATTTTGATGACATGTAAATAAAGTGACATAAATCCCAGCCATTTGCTGTATAGAAACGTCTTTATAAAGGACTCCAATATATTCGTAGATTACATTTATCACAGAATATTGTCACAGGAACACAAAACATTTAAGAAGTATCTCCTGTTGCTCAATAACACCAAGGATCTCCCAGGAAATTGTTTTCAACATATGTGCACATACAAATTGACATTGTATGCTTCACAATCAATAGCACAATCCAGTACATCACGTAATCAGGAAATAAAATATGATTTACTTTCTGTACATGTAAAACAGAAGCCAGCACACAAGTTCAGTAGGGGACCTCTGAATTGTCCCAGGTATACACACATGTATGTTTCCCATGATGATAAATCACAATTTCAGTCAGCAAGAAATAGGCAATTATAGACACATGTAAGCAAACAAATTGGTCTTCCTCTCACTGGTGAATCCAAGAGAGCCTAACTGGATTGAACCCTGATGACTTGCTCTGTGTCTGGGATGAGGTGGATCAGCTGGTTACTACTCTCCACCAGGTCAGTGATGGAGACCCTCCCTCTCTGTTTGATGAACTTGGCGACTGCCTGCAGCTCCTCCTGTGAGATGTAGATGAACTTGCCCCTGTCGTCGATCACTCCTGTCAGCCGCCCCTGCTCACGCAGCTCCTGCACACGCTGGATACAGTCCTGAGGCATGGATTTGTGGTGAATGTCAGAAACATTATTTACTCTTCAAACAGAGGTCCAGCTGTTTTTTAACGTTTTTTAGTCGTTTTTTCAGTCGTTTTTATAAGGCTTTCTATTTTGTAATGTTTCTTGACGTCCGCCAGCATAGAAAGCCCAATAAAAACATTTAAAAAACAGTCAGAGCCTAACCTCTGCTTGGAGAGTAAGAAACTTAAGATTCTTGATGCAAGTTACATGCAATGTTATGGCAAGACATACATACACATGAGGCATGAAAGTGTGCACACATATAGCAGTTAAGTTTCTACTGTTCTTGTGTACAAGTTCTATGCATTAGTATTATTATAAAGATTACTCAGGACATAGAATATATCTTTTTACTCCTGTCCTTTTCACTAAATTGTGAGAAAGCTGAAGAAAAGCAAAAGTGACAACTAGCCTGTTACTAATGTTGTAGACACCATGTAGTGTAACTTGATTACCTGTGTCCTCATGTTGAATTGTGCTGCCAGGTCCTCCAAAAGCACCACTTTCACAGCCTGGGGAATAAAAAGTAGCATCACATGAACAAAAAAGTAGCCAATGAAATAGATTCAGCATTACAGCCATCTTATACCACCATCTTCATACTATATCCTAGCTTTTTATATAGGGGACCATAAAGAGTTGTGTTCCTATGAGCTACAACCTATACTTTCATGTCTTAGTAATAGTCAGCCCTACTACGCTTGTAGCACAAAATTAAAATGAAGTATCTACATGTACATCAGGGCTTTAGCCAGCTCGAAATTTTTTTCCGTCAGCCAATTACAATTGTCGCGAAAACCGCGAAAATTAATTAGAAGGACTGAACTGAGACCTTGAAAAACGGGTTTTAATGAGATTATCGTATGCGAAAGGGTGCCGACACACATTGTCAACAATCATAACAATAGCAAAACAAACAGTGTGTGACTGTTACGGCCGTGGAGGGCGTCCCCAAGCCGCCTGTAGCTTCCACCAAGGATTTTTGTCCGTCAAGGTTGACGGATTGGTTTTAAAATTTTTCCGTCAGACGCAGCAAATTTCCGTCAATTGACGGAAAAACGGACGCTGGCTAGAGCCCTGATGTACATGTACATGTACACGGCTTGTAGCTAAGTCCCTGATAAATCAGAGACTGAGAGATGAGGTCTGTAATTGCAGTGCAGTTGCATATTTTTCATCGTTATCTCCAGACATAAATCGGAACTGACTCTTATAATGATCATGAATCTCAATTACAAATGTATAGTACACGACTGTGCTCACCTTAATATGATCAATGAAGTCTTGCAATAGATTTTCAGTCTGAAAAAAAGAAAAATGGACATACATGTACACTGTGATCTCATCCATGAGATGGATTACTGTGTGGGTGTAAGCTTAAGTTGATATTCTTTGTGTCCTTTCTACTGAAAAGATTAATACCCATACACACCAGCAACATAATGTTATTACAATCATGGATGATATGTAGGTGAACCATGTCTTCCAATTCATTAAGTCATTCTACATTACCATTAAATCATAATATATATAGTACATGCTGTCTAAAGACTTAAGCAGTATAACGTTAAACTCTTTTTAAAGACTGGAAGTACACATGTGTCAACAGAAAAAGGAATATCTACTATTCTTTCACATCTACTAGCCCTTAAATAACCATTGCACACAAAGGCTTCTAACAGCCAGTCATTAGAACTCTGGATTATATCTACACAGTCAGAAAACATACAAACTGATCATGAAACTCTCTACAAACACAAGCAGACGCACAACCATGTACTTACAGCATCTTCATCCAGTATCTCTTCATGTCCCTCCTCCTCCACAGTAAAAGCTTCCTTCATCATCAGATACTCCTCATGTTCCCGGGCTGCTTTTTCTTCTTTAGCTTTTCTTTCTTCCTCAGCCTAATTAAAAGGCAACAGTTGATATTTCAAAATCTAGCTCTGCTTTTATATGATTCAGGATACAAAGAGACTGATCGTAAGAAAAACAGTCTGTGTGCCAAACAAAGATGCTATGTTACAATAGCTCTTTTTGACAAACATTTTTTCTGGCAGTTTTGGGGGTACAGTTATAATAAGCTCACCCTTCTCTCTTCTTCAAGTTTCTCCTCTTCTTCCTCTTGTTTCCTCTTTTCTTCCAACATCTTCTCACGCTGTTTTCTTTCTTCTCTCTCCTGTTCTGCAGCCTGAGATAAAGGACCAACAGATTGTAGTTTACTGACTCAGGAATGCTGACAATTCATCAAATTTCATGTACATGTACAGCAATGACTGACGACAATTACGATACATGTACACAAAAAAAACATGAAAACAAAAAGCTTACTATTTGACAATACTAGTGCTAAATGTAAATCAATCATCAACACTCCAACTTACCAGTATCAGTGTAGTGCAAGTTGAGAAATTGATTGACACAAAAGGTTATGGCTCACTGACCTCTCTTGCTGCCTTCTTCTCTGCTTTCATCTCCAGTTTCTTCATTTTCTTAGCTCCAACCTTCATGCCCTCTGGAATGTCTATTTCTGGCCTGCCTTCATCTGAGTCACTATCTGCAGGCACACATGTTATGTGAACATGTTAAGTGTGGACAGGACATTTGACTGGCAATTATTCATTATGTAAACTTACTTCTGACTTACATGTACTAGTCTACTTCAGTACTGTATAGCCACAGCAACATTTTTGCTTGTAATAATAATAATTTGTAGCATTAAGATATAACCTATACTAGTATACAGGAAAGAGATAGGGAGCACTATGAGCAGAGCTATACATACCGTTGCAACTTGTACAAGCAATATACACCCTCCATGAATTTTTGCAAATGGGTATTATATACATGTACATTATGTTGTTTGAGTTTGTATATGTGAAGGGACACCTAAAACACAGGCCATGGTCTGAGGGTGATTTTTAACCCTGGTAAAATAAAATAAAGAAAAATACTACACCATGTTCTGTATCTTTGTCCCCCCAAAAATGAAACAATCTGTTTGTAATCCATCTGACAGAGATGTACATGTGCGTCCACCTTACCCCCCTCGCTGTCCTGTTGGTTGATGCGCCGTGCGGCCTGTAGTCTCTGTCGTGCACCCCTGACCCTGCGGGGGGCTCCAGCTGCCCTCTCCGCATCCGTCCTCGGACGAGGGGCACCGCGGCGCTGCCCATCATCAGCAGCTGGAGGAGTTAGCAAGAACCAGAGTTACAGTGTTTAGGCAGACCATGACTATATATGTATATAGTATAATAAGTAGGACACCACCACGTCTTGTATAATTTAACAGATCACTGGACAATCCACACAAATACAATGTGAAAGTCTGTTGATTAAAGAGGCTGATGTTGATGAGAAGTCTAATGAGAAGTAGTTCCAACTAGAGGAAACTACCAAACCAAAGCCCTCTAGTCTTAACTTTCAGAATAACTTATACCACGTGCAGTTCAGAATGTCATGCCAAAAGCATGGAGTTTTGGAAAACATAAGTAGATACGAAAATGAAAAAAAAAGAAATAATGTTAGTACAAAAAGTATTGTTTGTACGTATAAGTTGTTGTTTCTGTCGCACTCCTTCGAAACAGGTGTTTGTCTGCATTCGAGAATACTACCTTAGTACTTAAAGAAAAGATGAAAGTTGAATCTCTACTTCTGGATAAATCAAATTTGATTTATCCAGAAGTAGAGATTCAACTTTCATCTATTCATTATATTCCTGGATGTATAATCTTCACAAACGTACTTTAGTACTACAGTTTGTCATCAGAAAATAAACGATATAAAAGTGTTATAATGTCCTCATAATGTAATAATCAGATTTACAAATCTCCTTTTGTGTTTTGATCCTGTCCAGTAATCAATTCTTCTCTAAAGCACAGTGTATATGTTAGTTATGTTGTAACAAAACACTTGCATACGTGTTGCGCAAGCTTCTGTGCCCCCCTCCCCACCATAAACATACAGTATGGCATCCGTGTCTAGCCTTATATACACATAATATGAACAATTTTAATATCTATGGTAAATCCTACGTTGTTGCTCTTGTCCTCCTCTGAGTTTGACGGCAAGGAAGAGCAAAACGGCGACGAAAACCGCCGCCACCGCGTACAGAACTGCCGGCTCGACCATGGCGACGATGACGATACTGTACCTCTCGGATAGAAGGGTATGTTGGGCTATACCACTACCAAACGGGGGTGTTTTAAATATTTTGGCCAAGGGATATATTATTTTCGGCCTATAATGTGACGGGATTTTCCTGTCAGAGTTGCTGCGTCAGAGTTAGACATTTTCTCGGCCCGTTGATAGGATAATCTGGTGAATAGCCCCTTATGATCCCGTATGAAAATAAGACTCATAATTTGACATTCCTGAGCAAAACTTATCAACTGGCCAATGAAATGGATGTTTGAAAAAATCTTTATAAAGACAATGGCAGGATTTGAACCACAATATGCCACCTGCAAGGAAAACATTCCATCCCCAAGTTCATTACAACAGTTCACTAAATGTATCTTATGTATGCAAATTCAGAGGAATTTCTGTGCTCCTGGCTATAATACTTCCTTTTTGGCATTATTGACAGGATGGAATAGTTTTATTTGGTGCTTTCCCTTGGTGATGCATAATCGTCTTTTGTTCCTACAATCAAATAAAAAAGATCTTGCATAGCTCTGTGTCTACATCTACTTTAGGTTTTCACACCAAAACAACATGGTTAGTACATACAGGTGAGAAAATATCTGGTTTTGTTTCTAAACTTCTGTATTGTGTTGGAAAAAATGACAACATAAGAACAACCTCCCATTAATAAATTATATTTTCATAAAGACCTTTGCACACAGTTCTGTCTCCAGTGGCTCAGTGCTAATGTTACATGGCTAAACTGCCTAAGGAATTATGAAAAATGAATAAATCAAATCAAATCAAGGAATAAAAGGCTCTCACGTAACCTTACATTATGAACACCTCTGCATTCAACATTTATCATATAGTATTATAAAAGATCCCCAATACATCAAACTGAAAGATTAGAAGAATTGGAAATTGCAGATTGAACATTTTACCACAGTTGGATGGGAACCAGAGCTGGTATCTAGAATCCTACTCTAATATGTCCAACAATCTGGCCTTCAGTACAAGAGGCCCTATTCCATCAGAACTTGATGCCCTTTGACCTAAATTGCAGAGAAACCTTATCTAAGGCCATGTTGATTTGATTATATGGATGACATCCTCTGGGAACTCCAAAATTGATGCGAGCGAGCGAATAAAAAAAAAGTTTGGCCAAAAAAAAAAGTTGGCTTCAGTATGAAATCAATGTGGCCAGGAAGGTTAAACAAACAACTACAAACACATAGTATGGTATACCAACAGTTAGATGTTGCGACCAGTACATCATACGAGCGCAAAACATTTTTTTCGTCTTGGAAAAATTTAAAAAAAATCGGCAGGTGTTTGGGGTCTTACCAGGCCAAGAAGACAACAAAAGCGAAGTGAGTAGAGGTTATAGTCACTTGTACCAAGTTTCTACAGTCAAAGGTACAGAGACAGTTAGCCTTTATTACATGAAGATGGGATTCTAAAATGCCAGTGGTAGTCCAATAATCCACCAAAGAGATTCCTTTGTAGCAAAATTGACCAATTACCATTGTATCGCCAGTTCTCAAGTCTCAACAGACAATCAGGTCCAGGTTCAGGTCCACCTGGAAATGATCCTCTGGACCTGAACGGGACCTATCCTGAATTTACTGGTACAAACCCCTACCAATAATACTTCTTTTTTCTTTCTGTCCTTTCACATCTTATTCTTTGACTTTAGATTTATTTTGGCATTCTATGGCATCAGTTATCTGTTTTCTGATACTTTTTTTTCAATCTACGGAATATTTGTGCTTATTTTACAGTTGCTTTGCACAATTTACTGTGTGCTCCAAAACTTTTTTTTTGTTGGAAATGGCCGAAAATTGGTGCGAGCGCGGATGTCATCCATATAATCAAATCAACATGGCCTAAGTGCTACTCAATGGAAACTATTCCAAACATCATTAAACACAGGTACTACTAAGACAGTTTTTATATGAGTTAGTAGTAATCAAACAGATGGAAAAACAATCACTCTGTTAGGATATTGACCAAATTGCCTTTTGGTGACAAAACCAGCTTCTTTATCAGCAAGTTACTCAAGTTTTTATGTCCAATGCTGCTTTCTTGTACTAATCTCTCTAAGGCTTCAGCATCAGTTGCTTCAGTCCTATGAACTTCTATTGTCCCCACTTTTTTATTGTTGACCAGCACCTTAACCATGACTGTGTTTGTCTCTACTTCCTTGGTTGCAACAGGCCATGGTTGGTGGAGGGCATCCCTGCTCCAGTCATAACTGACAGTCTTGTGTTTGACACTCTTCAAGCCTTGCCACATCTCTGATGAGATGTGTGGTGCCAGGGGTGCCAACATGAGAACCAAGCTACACAAAATCCTCTCAAACTCCACACTGTGCTGTGCCACTGTGTCGGGCACCTTCCTGAGGATGCTTGTCAACCCCATTAACTCAATGATTGCTGCATTGGGACTGAAGTCGTCATGTAAATGCCTAGTTATATCACTTATGAAGGTATTTGCTTTGGTGATCAACTGACTTTCCTTCTTCTTATCACTGTTGCTGAGTGCCTCAGGAATGGGTGGAGAAGTGCCTCGTAGTTCTATGAACCGAGACACAAGGCCCCATACACGACCCTGCCAGCGCAACACACCGTTGATGGCTTTGATGTTCCAGTGAATGTCCATCTCCGGAGGTACCCCCTGGAGTATGAAGAGACGTACGGTGTCAATGCCATACTGGTCCAGGAGCTCCTGTGGATCCACACCGTTGTGTTTGGACTTGCTCATCTTTTCAAACTCCACAATCAGCTTCTCACCTGTCTTTTTCTCGACTGGTTCAGGGCCAGACAGGTCGACCTCCTGAGGTGTCAGGTACTTGCCAGTTGATTCTACCCTATAGCTAGGACCCTTTACAATGCCTTGAACAAGGAGTCTCTTAAATGGTTCCTTGTGTGACACAAGGCCCTGCTGATGGGCAAAGTGACTGAGGAATCTGGCATAGTACAAGTGCATCACAGCATGTTCTTTGCCCCCTATGTAGAGATCTACTGGCATCAGCTTGTTGGCAACTTCTTTTCTCCACGGGGCCTCTGTGTTGTGTGCATCACAGAACCTAAGAAAGTACCAGGCTGAGTCAACAAATGTGTCCATAGTGTCTGTTTCCCGTCGTCCTGGTCCTCCACACTTCGGACATGTCGTATCAACCCATTCAGATGCATCAGCTAAGGGACGGCCACCCTTACCATTAAAGTTAGCAACCTTAGGGAGCTCTATGGGGAGATTGTCAAAAGGTACTGGCACCTCTTTACAAGTAGGGCAATGAACAATAGGGATTGGGGTACCCCAGAAACGCTGCCTTGATATAGGCCAGTCATGGAGGTTAGCACTTGTCCAGTGACCACCACATCCCTTCTCTCTAGCAGTTCTGGTGATCTCCTCACGTGCCACTTGCCTGTCCAGATTGGTAAACTCGGCTGAATTTACAACTTGTGCTGACCCGTCGTTGGAATGTTTGATAACAATTTCAAAGTCAAGTCCATGTTTTTCTGCAAAGCTTTTGTCAACCTCATTCAAACATGGTATTCCCATCTTAGCATCTATGTGTTCTTCAAATTCTGCTTCAGCTGACACATATACTGGGACAGGTTTATTTGTAAAAGGGTGCACTGCTGACAATGGAAGACGAACCACTTTCTGTTTTGTGATTTCTTCCTTCCATTTGTGGAGTGCCTGAGTTCCTTTCAGAAGGTGGTGATCAGGTGAGATGAGGATGTGAGAAACACCATAGACAGCTTCTGGATTAATGGTGAATACAGGCAGCAGGCTGTCTGAAGAGACATCTCCTCCCTCTAGCTTGAAGTCGTAGTAACATCCGTTACACTCCCCTAGCCACCACGACTGCATCCCTTTCACATACTTTCCCCACTCTGTCAGATCTTCAAGTCCCCTCAGAAGGGAATGGGAGAAATGAGTGATCCTGATGAACCACTGTTTTAGATACTTCTTTTCAACTTTTGCTCCTGAACGCCATGACCTGCCATTCTCGTCCACCTGTTCATTGGCTAGCACAGTTTTGTCCACTGGATCCCAGTTCACCAGAGCTTCTTTACGATAACATAGTCCAGATTCAAACAGTTTCAGGAAGAGATACTGTGTCCACCTGTAGTAGTTAGGATCACAGGTACTGATTTCTTTCTCCCAGTCAAAACTGAGTGAGAGACTTTCAATCTGTTTCCTCATGTACTCGATGTTGCTTTTTGTCCAATCATGGGGATGCAGCCCCCTCTCTATGGCTGCATTCTCTGCGGGCAAGCCAAATGCGTCCCATCCCATGGGGTGGAGAACCTGGTACCCATTCATCCTCTGGAAACGTGCAACTGTGTCACTTATCGTGTACACTCGAACATGGCCCATATGCAGCCTTCCTGACGGGTACGGGAACATGGGCAATACGTAGTACTTTGGTCGATCTGACTGGAATTTCTGGGTCTGTTTACTGTCTTTTAAGAGTTTCCCATACCAGAATTTCTCCACGGCTATCCTGGCTTCCTTAGAGTAGTCTTTCTCCCACTGTCCTGTCACACTGTAGATGCACCTTGCCCATGTGGTACTCAAGCATGGTGGGGGTTTGCTTCCGCCAACCACAGGAAATGATAAAGCCTTGCTTCCCAGACATGGCAGAAAGTTTGCACGAAAAGCCAACATCTTGAACGGTTATAGTTTGGACTTGAGACTTTTCCTAAGTAATAAAAAGCAACTTATAACAGTCTGAATGAGGCACATAGCAAATCGGTGCAAACGGGGGCTGCCATGTTGGACGGGAATATGTAACTTAACGAGGGGTCCAGAAATGCAAGAATATGAAAAAAATCTTATCTGAGAACTTTTATCACAATCTTGAATACTTGATCTCAATCTAATATCAGAATATTTTTACTAAGTAGTGATATAGTTTATCCACAAGTAATGCGTAGAAATGATAAGAAGTCTTTCTCAAATCTCCCCTACTGAATAGTGGCGTCTTCTATGTTACGGGTCATAGGTTAGAAAACCCGCGAAAGAAACGACTCATGATCACACCAGCGCACGTTACAAGGCGATCTACATCGGCTAGGGAGCCAATACCACAGTATGCCCAAGAGGAAGAGACTGGAGGATAGCAAGGGGTATTGTTGAACTTGATTGATCCATTCAACATGACGTGTGTGTATGACACGATACAACAGTAGCTTGTGTGTTGCTCAGCTCACCCCTCCCCCTTGGCCTTTGCCATTCATGCATTTTGCATAGGCAGCCGTATGACACGTAGACATCAGAAATTTCTTTGCCATTTTTGGTTTAATCCTTGGCCATGGTTTAATTGACTTTTCGTGCCTGGTTGCTGCATGATATTAAACTGGCAAGTCGTTTCATTTGTCTCTGGGCAGCGTATCTCTGGGGATATTTCCTTTTGAGTTTTTGTCTGACCAAATATATATCGTGCGTGTTTTTTTAACACTGAGCAGGGTTCTCCCCAGAGAGTGGAATAAGGGAGGCCCTCCACTATACTCTCAGCCAGCTCCACTATACTATTTTTCAAATTTAGTGTGTTTCTTCCCTATTTTCTTTGTTAGTTTTGCTAAGATTAATGACAATTCACAGATTTTTGTACCAAGTGGCATCACTTTTCCAGTCAGCATTGTCTACAAAAACTTGTGAATGAGCAATGATCAAAACAATAGTAGTTTTGCCACTTCACAACAAAGGAATAACAACAGTATATTATACTTGTAGTATTTGACACCCTCTGTCATTGCAAAATGAACCCATTTTCATGAAAGTGCAGCGCGTTGGTGCGGGTTATTTTTGCCAGCCCCTCCACTATACAAAAAAATTCTGGAGAGAACCCTGCTGAGTGATATTGTTCCATGAAAAGTAGTCAAACTATTTGACCGATGAGGTTTTGTTGATTTCGAGCTTCCTTGATTTGACACACTCTTATCAAAGAGGTTTCTCCAGCACACAATAATCTAAATACTGTATTTTACTTCGCTGTGGTTCATTTTCAATGATTTTGTGATTTTTTGTGAGGAAAAGGGTTTTTTTCATGGCCTTGTTTGAGATATGTGGTGGAAACTCGTCAATAGTACAGAAGTCTAAGAAGGAAGAAGCATTCACGTCACAAATTCGATGGAGATCTTTCGCAGTGAAAACTATGAAAACAAATATAACCATTAACGTTAAAGTTTCACATTTAGAGTATTTGAAATATTCGTGTGCCTGACATTTAAAGTTTCACATTTAGAGTATTTAAAATAATCGTGTGTCTGACAGTTAAGTTTCACATTTAGAGTATTTAGAATAATTGTGTGTCTGACAGTTTAAGTTCACATTTTGAGTATTTGAAATAATTGTGTGTCTGACAGTTTAAGTTCACATTTTGAGTATTTGAAATAATTGTGTGACAGCTACAGCTAACACTTTCGTCAACCATTTGGGTCACGACGTAGTTTGGTCATGTAGCTTTACATCATTGTAAACTCTGTCTTCGTTATACTACTGTTTCTTCCTTGTTTCTTATAAAATGCAATACTGTGCTTTTCTATATGTTCCAGTGACCAGATAATCACAAAGTTCTTTCAGAGGAGCACACAAACAGGTACCCCAAATAATGCAGCCCAAATGGGACTACAGCATGACTTTTCCAATGACAAAAAAGTGTAGATAATTGTTATGATGATTATGACTCAGTGTGTTATGATAATGCATACTCCATTGTATTATTATCTCACCTCACATTTATTGTGTATGTTACATGTAAGTTGCACAACATAAATACTCTTGAACCAGAATGTCCAGAAATAATTTTTGCATGCTAGATGATATGCCTGACAATGCCATTGATGCTGACCAATCAAGTATGATACGTGAATGTCTGGTACAAGTTGTAATGAGAAATGATAGAAACTGATTGAAATACTTTATGCACTTCATCAGTAACAATCAGTAAGTCACTAGTCTTCCTGGAGTACAAATGATGGATGACTGGATATCATTTGAATGAAAAGTAGGTACTTCAGAACTGTTTTCTTTTATTACCTCAGATATGGTGGGAAATATTAGTATAAGATACAAGTTATATTGAAAATGTTGTTGGTGTTGTGTATCTGCAGGCAGAAATGTAGCCAGTAACTCTGTGACAACAGAAAGTAAGAAAAGAGCAGCATCACACAGAGTACCAAGTAGCCGACGAGCCATGTCGTCATCACAGGATACCAGTAGCTCCTCTGCTAGCACCTCTAGATCTGCCTCAGTCTCTTCCTCAAAGCACTCATCTGCTGTGTCCAAGCCAACTCCTTCAAGAAGTAAAGCACCCCAGACAGACACTTCTCCGATACTAGAGGCCTTCAAGAGACAAGAGTTGCGGCAGAAACAGAAAGCAGCCACAGGCAGCAACACAAAGGAGGATGGGAAGGAAGAATGTGACTCCAGGCCTGTCCCAAAAGAAGATTCATCAAAGAAAGGTTTAAGTTCTTCAGGCACAAGTGGAGAGACAGCTGAGAGAGGTTTGAAGGAGAAGGCTTTACCTAAGAGGAGACTACAATATGAAGGCATGTGCCATTTCCTTTGCCTTTATATACCCTGGCTCACTTAAAAGATGAAGTAGTGTTTGAAGAAGACTGCATTAGCAGTATATATACATGTAAGTGTAATCTTGTAATGTACATGTATATTGCGGTCTACATGCAGATAAAAGTCTGCCTTTGTACAGAATTGATTAAGATATAAGTACCCAATGTATGTTAAAAGGCAAGATGTTTGTTTTATTTTGTTTGGCAAAGCTACAGTATTACACTACCTGAATATTACATGTACATGTATAACATGTATGTCAAGGTAAGGATTGCAATCTGGCAGCAAATGTTGCTTGTAGATATCCAGATTGGAGTATGTATAGATCTATTTATTCCTTCAAAAGACAGAACTTTTTCAACTTCAATTCATGTTCCTTTGGTTCTATAGACTTACTTGAAATTTAGATGTATAAATGAGAGACTACCCTAACACTTCTTTGATATGGAAGAGACCCCAAACAGGACCTATACTGGAAGGTTGCAATATCTGCCCTAACCAAAATGTGTGATTTCCAGGTGGGGACAAAACAGAAGATGGATCAAAGAAGAAGCAGAAATCTGATATCTCCTTCAAGATCAGTGAATCCAAATTGGAGGAGTTCAAAGTTAATTTAGCTTCCTCTCCAAAGTTCAAGATCAAGCCAGAAACTCTATCAAAGAAGGCCAAGGAAGCTCCCCTGACAGAGAATGCAAACGCTGAAAGTAAAGAGGGACCTTCCACAGAGACTCTCCAAAGTCAATCAGGTGAAGGAAGTAGCAGCCAATCAGACCTGCTCAAGATTACGGTGGACCAATCAAAAGATGCGGCAAGTGGTCCAAACATAAAAACTCCTCTAAAAGTGCAGAAGCTGACAGCGAGCAGCTTGAGAATATCAGAAGCTTTAAAGAAGGTGTTGCAGGACAAGATCAAGGCATCGCCTTTAAAAGCTCCAAATGTCCCTAAGGATGCTTCAGGAGAGAGTGCATCTGAGATAAACCAAGAACACCCAGAGCCAGTAGATGACATGGAAGGCGACAAAACAACTCACACCACTCCACTTAGAATCAGGGCTTTCTACCCCTTTGAAAAAGGACACATTTCTCCATTGGATAGAAGTCTGCCAGCTGATGCTGGTAAAACTCAAGTCACAAAAACACCCCAGAGCAAAGCAGAAGAAATTGCACCTGGAAGCAGGTGTGGCAAAGTGACAGACGAACCCATTAAACATTCAGGAGAAAGTGTGGCGGGTACAGAGAAACCCAGAGGGGTGATGAGTCTGTTCCAGGAGCTGAAGTTATCAGTGAAGGACCGGCAGGATCAGGAGGATGAAACTCCTGAAGATCCTCAGTCCTCTTCTGCCACACCCTTGAGGGTTAATCAACCCGCTGGAGAAAAGACTGCCTCCTCCATCAAGATGAACATTGCAAAATTAAAACAGATCATCAAGGCACCAAGCCTGTCTCCGCAGACCTCTGCTGCAAATTCCCCTGCCCCCTCAGACAAGGGGGGAGAGAGTGGGGAGGGGGGCACAGAGACCAAACTGTCACCAGGGAGTGAGAGCTTGAGAAAGGGAGAGGATGCAGAAGGGGATAATGACAAGCAGCAGGCTGATCATATCAAACTGCAGAGAAACTTCCTCTCCACGCTGACAGGTAAAGAGAAACAGGTTGGCGACTCAGACATCAAACATGCTGCTGATCGTCAGGAAGACAGTGAGCCAGAAGATACAGTTTTAGAAGAAAGCAAGGCTTTTGACTCAGATGAGGAAATTGGACTTGATAGCGATGACAGTGATGATGACCTTCTTCACATGCCTGTTGCAAATCTGAAAGATATTCAGTCAGCAAGGTAAGGATGTTTATACAAAATGTAGATATATTGTGAGCTTTACTAGATACAACATGTATATACTAGTAGTGACTTATAGTTATGTAATAGTTAAACTATTTGACAAGCAACTACTTTGAGCTGTATTTAAGCCTCGAGATTTGATTGAAATCCAGGCCCATATCTGTGCAGTATATTTTAATTTATATGTAACATTTTTTGATCTTGTACAGACCCAATCTTTGATCATTAAATACAATGTACATACCAGAAGAGCTAGGTATCAAGAGGGTAGATACGATGGAAGAGACAGTTGATCACGCTAGCACATCTTTGAGTGACTGCTCTGTCCATCTGTAGTACCCTTCCCAGTCACTTGTTGGTGGTTTACAACTGGCTGGCTGTAATGGTGCTGAGGTTTCCATAATTACAGTATGTGACTATAGTGCTATGAAAACTCAATAGACCTTCCTGCAAACACTCCATGTTCTCCTAACTGTGACATTAAATCCCTGAGAACTAAAATGGATTTACTTGTGATATTTTATGATTCCCAGTGTGAGACCCCCGCCATCTACTCCCCAGAAGCTGTGGGAGAGTCAGGAGATCCAGTGCAGCCCCATGAGCCCTGCCACCGAGGTCCCCGTACCAGGGGATGTCAACTTCAGGTTCTCTCTGGATGACCTTCTTGCAGAACAGAATAAAACTGTAAGTATCAAAGGGCATAATAACATACATGGGCTTTGGTTTTAATTTGCAATAGCAACAGTTGTGTCACCCTTAAGCATATATACATAGTTGTAAATGGTCCAAGTTAGTTTCCTGTAGTTTGTCAATTGATATAAAAGAGAGTAGCTCTATACCAGTATAAGTTGCTGATGTGTCCTTTTTTTAATAGCTAAGTAATTGAAATAAGACCTGATATAAATGTCCTTTATTTACCCTCGGGTATGATAGTCCATACCCTCTGCTTATCTGACCGATGATGCTGCACGTTAACAGGTTGGTCGTGAACCTCGCCGTCTGCGCGATGTGACTGACGAGCTGATGGCAGATGTACGGCAGGGCGGATTTGCCCGCGTATTGGCTGACATGGAACGAGAGGAACATGAGGGCAGTGACTCTGACAGGGGTGAGGACTCATGTTGTTTATGTCACCTCAGTCATTCTTATAGCAATGACAGTCAATGCACAAAAGGGAGTATATGATATTAAATGATATGTTTATTGCAAGTTCTTGCCCGAGGGCTAATTGCAGGTACAAACAACATGTAAAATAAGGAAAATACAAAGGTGCTAGGAACTACATTCTATGACTATGCTATGCTAGTGTACATTATACTGGTTTTGTTGGGTTAGACATTAAAACATTTACATTTACATGCATTTAAGACAACTTAAAGACATAGAAAAAGTGACCAACAGCATCTTTAAGAGATGTATATGACTTAAATGAATAGTTAGAAGTTTAAGACAATTAAGAATTGTTTAATGGATGATGTTTTCCAGAGGGGAAGCTTGAGAACCCAAGGCACAAAAAGTTTGTGCGAGACAGGAACCTGAAGAAAATGGAGATTCCTGACATGCATCCTGGAGAGACTGTGTTCAACTCCAAGGACATGGGCAAGGTCAGCTGTGTATTTATTATTTGTCAATTGCCTTGATGCTGAGTAGCATGAATGTGTCACCTTTTGGTTTGGGTCTCAATGTTATGTACATTCAACATGTAGTTACATATTGAAAGCAAAGTTATCAACTGCTATTTGATAAGAAGGCTTGATGCAAAACATTTGGCCTTTCCTTTGACCGTCTGCCTGTATGGCCAACAGGACAACACGGTTTCAGAATCTAAAACCATGTCTTTTTATTTACCACCCTAGTTATTTGACTTCCCCGGCTCCCTGACCCTCGCATCATGTGGACTGGTGCCCCCCCTGGACCAGGATGACCCCCTCCACCTTCTCCTGGCCAGTCCAGACTGTCTGGAGGACATGCTGACCAGTGGGACGTTACAAGACATGTATGCGTATGATGTTTGCCCAGAACCACTGCAGAGGTGGCTCTTCTTTCTCAGTAAGTGTCTTTCCAGTCAGGCATTTGAGTAACCACCTAGTTAAGTGTTGGCTAACAAAAATGGATTATTTTTTCGTCAAAAAGAATTAATTGTCAAGGTCACTAAGTCTTTGATGAAATACATCATTAATTATTCATCAATGAATCCACAAAAGTTTCTATTCACTAGTGCATGTTTGTCTATATGACTTCCTTTGCAAATTCAATGATCCAAAATCTGAACTTATATTAATTAGACCTTGCATTGTCCCACAACTTTTTTGCATATGTGGATTTGTCAGACTGCTTTCCTTTATTACATTAAGTTTTTGTCTCTGCCCCATGTCCTCTAATGTGTTAAATGATAACCTTTTAGCTCAAGTTTGTTTAAAAGTTTACATAGTTATGCAGTGATTCTGTTCTTTAAAGTGTCCATCAGTAGGGACCAGCATGTGGTGAACTCTGCCTACAAGACTCTCACCTGTGTCCTGATGTCTGACTGGATCTTGGAGGAGGAGGAGGACAGCCCAGTCTGGCTGCCATCACTGGCTGATGTCACCAGAGCACTGCTCAACTACGGAGCTCAGCTGCAGGATTTATATCCTCTAACTTCTGCTCGGCCGTCCTTCAACAAGGAGGATGTCAGGTAAGGGGAGTTATCAGAAGTCTACACTCAGGTGTAATGATGTTCTTCGAAGAATAGCACAAATATATTCTTTAGAATTTTTGTTTATTTTTATCAATCATGTAGGGTGGCCCCTTCAGTTACATGTAGTTGTCATCAACTGATTTCCAAGGGAGCCCTGCAGCAAATGAATCATATACATGTTATATAAGATGGAAATAATCAAATGTTGAGGTAATAACACTAACACTACTTAGCACTAAGATTAACACATTAACTACATTCTGAAATAAACATTTTGGAATAACAACTCTTGACTTTTGACCTGTCTCACCAGCTTGCCTATACAAGATGCGGAGAAGGAGAATCAGAATGGGAACGTGCCATCTCATACGAGCGGGAGTCGAGAGGGATTTAGAGGGCTGCCTGCTGTAAATCTGGTCTACATTCTACAAACTCTGAGCAAACTGAATGCCCCTCCCAGAAAGTAAGTAATGTGTTCTCATACATTTCCCATTCTCCATGTGTCTGTCATAGGTATAATGAAAGAGAGAGGGGAAGCAGGAGGCATAGAGAGAGAGGGACAGTGTTTTATTGTGAAAATTGTTATACATTGTACCTGTAATTAACTTGCCAAGAAGGGTGGTGGCTCCATATGTAGGTCAACAGTATGTAATTTGAGAAACTGGATGGAACTTTATGACTTTCGGTAGGTGTCCAGCAGTTGTGGAAAGGAAGGCCAAGTTCAAAAACGGTTTACCTGGCGTTTTCCTATGGTACTGCAGCGTCCTTTGTATTTTTCTGTGCTCTTTTGTGGACAGCACAACTCAAGATGCTGTGAGTGTACCTTTACGATATTTGATACACTCAAGGCAAACACACTTGTGTCGCTTCACACTCGTTCTCATTGAAATGTCGAAAATGGCATTTTTTTGGTCGAAAAATAAATCGGCTTTATTTTCTCTGAAAACTACTTGGTTGTTTGGGAAAATTCCTCTTTTAACCATAGCCAAAAAATGGAAACTTATTATTTTCGGTCCCATTGGTAATGCATTACAGGGCATGTAACAAACGTTACCGGTAACGTTTGTTACAACAGTAGACTTTACCCTGTTTTCTTCGAAAGGACTTACCTTATTGACTACATCATTTAGGTGGAAGTGTATGTCCCTAGGGACATTTGAAAAGTGGGCAGCTTTTTTACACCAGGTCCAATAGAAAGCTTAGACAGCATCGAACAATGGTAACGTTTGTTACAGTCATTTCTGTACAACATTTTGTTAAGCAAGGTGGGATACAAATGACAGTCAACAACCCTTTCTTATTCTTTAGAAAGCCAGAAAAACTGTACAGCGTCACAAAAAGGGCAATTTCTAGTTTTATACATGCATGATATAACCGTGGCAACCATCGCACTAGTGGTGGTAACGTTTGTTACAGAATCTGGCGACAGGCATAAACCACCTCGCACAGCCTCCAAGATCAGTGACAGGAGCGATCTAACGCGATCGGACAGAGGGCCTGGGTAGCTGGTTTCACCTGCCGAACAATCATTCTGGGAACTGAATTGTTACATTTTTGGTCACTAGTTGAATTCTTTGTTTCTTCTCAGGCAACAGCCATTTTTTAGGGTGTGAAATCCCACCCGTGGCTATAATAATTTTCTAACCCATCAATCTATACGAATGTTGTGGTACATCTTTTGTAAAACATTACTGGGGTTGTGGAAAAATGAAGGAACCAGTGATGTTGTCTATAATTTGCTCCCTATAAAGGCGTAAAGTCAGGCGACAGCATTTCGACATTTAAATGAGAACGAGCCTTCAACGAATGCAATAAAGGCTACCACAGGCCCACAGTATATTTGCCATGTTTGGTATGTACATGTTGATCATCTCTGGAGGATAACAAATTATCGTTCTTTTTAAATGAGGTGAAAAGCATTGTGCTCTAATGTCAGCTATCAAGATTAATTGCTTTGGCCTTATGAGAAAAGTACATATTCCCAATGTGTGTTACAACCTTGATTTCTACATGTCTGTTATCTTTTGTACATGAAACACTCCCTTCCTTCCTCTGCAGTTGCACACTCCGTGTATATTCTGAGCGGGACCTGGTGCACCTGGTGTGTATGCTGTGTCGGATACTTTTGGATGTACAGCTGAGAGGGTGAGTTTTAATCTGTGGGAATCTGAGACAGAATTTTACAATGCATCTCAATTGGTGCGAAGTTCAGGCTGCAAAAGAAATTATAATTCCTTTTCATGTAGGATGGTAATATTTTTCATAGTATACATTTCCCAGTGTAGTGATGTTAATGACAGTCTTATACTGTTTGGTTGTATTCCATCCAGGTTAGCAGTCCAGTTTGAGTTCCAGAGCTGCATATCAGAGATTTTGGACTGGTTTGAGGATGAGCGGTGGCCAAAGATAGTATGTCCACTTGTCTTGACTTTTTTTTTCTGACTGCAACATAACATTTGAGTTTTGAAGCATCTTTTCTTCATTTATTCATCATGCATCATTCAGTCGACCTGTTGTTCATTTTCATGTATCCTGATTTTCCCATCAGGTTGCAGATCTGTGCAGCTCCCTCCCCCACCTGTCCTCCCATCACCACAACCTGCTGACCCTGGCGCGACACATGCCATGTACAGAACGGGGCAGGTAAACTTGGACACCAGTCATGTACTATTTGGATATTCTAACTAGGGAACCCAAACCTACACCTTAGCTACTCTCTACCACAAGAGCTATCTACCACACAAAAATCCCAAACATAGCATGTATAGGACACAAGATATCATAAGCAGAAGTTCCATTGCAGTTCCTGTTGAAAGCCACTAGGCAGTTCATTATCAAACTCTACCCCTACCCAAAGATCATATTATAAGGATCCTTTCACAGCATCACGAGTTATGTTGAGACACATATAGGAACATCTATGATTAAAAATTCAGATAATGATGTTGAATTGGATCCATATCTAGTTCAATATCTATTGATATGGTGATTTGAGACCCCCGTACAGGTCTGGCACAGTACAAAGCACAGTCATGTCAAACAAACTTTTACTTTTACTAGCGGATTTACAACATTCTCCCTATGGTGTTTTAGTTATGAGTTTTTCTTTCCCAAGGTACTTGCAGAGAAGACTAAGCCTTTGTATTGTGAGGAAGCTCCTCAGGCAAGGTAGGAGTAGGGATGGTTCCACAGAGGCTGGTGAGAGCACAGGGAGTGGAACAGCGAGCATGGATGATGATGTCCAGGTTTGTAGTAAGATTTCAGGTTCTTTTTGTTTTTTTTCATTTACAAAAAGGAGAATAGTTACGTAAAGACAAAGTGCTCGAAAAACAAAAATGTCTGATGATACAAATAATCATGAGAAATGGACGTACAGTTTTGAGAATTTCATTTGTGGCCCACAGGGCTCACCCCTGTCTTTACAGGGGGCCGTAAACCTTTGTTGTTGCTGTTGTGAAATGCATAGAGTTATGAAGAAATATGGCAAATTGGCAACGTTACACTGTGCTGCATTGTTGCTTTCTCACAGTTGGCAGAGTTGACCCCCCTCCTGCCAGACTGTCAGATGAAGAACATCCTGGACCTGGTGTCGTCAGAACGAGAGTCCCAGAGCAGCAGCCAGGAGAGTGATGATGGCGGCCGCAGCTTTGAGAATGACAGGGAGGCGTACTACCTGCTCAGCACGCTGGTGCACCTGATAGACATGGTGGTGGGGAACGAGCCTCTTCCCACCAGTGAAAGGGTAAGTTTTACAGCATGGTGTGTGCATTGCTGCCAGAGTGTGTGAGTTTAGGTGAACCCTATTGATTTACCCACATCAATGAAAATTTGCAACTGTTAGACAGAATTAGATTATTTTTACAATGCTTGATATAGGTTTAAAGTGTTTGTACAAGGCATATAACAATTCAACAATACACTGGATGCCATTGTGTTGAATCCTAATGACATGTCAATGTGTACCCAATTTCCTTCAGGAAGGACTTGTTCAGGTGATCCAGCATTTGAACAGCATCTCTGGGAGCATCAGGGACAACATCAAGCTGTTCCATAGGTCAAAGGTTAGTCAGCATCCTGCCACTGTTGAGACCACTGTATAAATTTCAGTCCTCACTTAAAATCAACAGACTTTCCTTCATTTTTGTTTTTGAAAATTTATACTGATATTTGTCTAGCTAACTTCTGTCCGGTTTACAGTCTTTTGCATTGAGATTCATTCACCTTTGCATTATCATAAATGAATTCCCCATGATCAAGGAAATCAAGTGAAATGCTGTTTTCTACATATAATTCTTTGGACACCACAGGTGAAGAACCTGGTGATGCGAACAGTTGCCAAGATGAACTTTTTGAAGGATGGGATGAAGAAGACTCAGGTACGGTAGTTGCCATTGTTGAACTTCTAAGTGTGGATGATTGGATGCATCCTGTCTTCGCAAACATCTTTTAAAAAGTGTCCACACAGTGACACAACCTTATATTTGTTCAATTTTCCCTCACAGCAAAGCCTGTTTAGCTACATGAAAGAGCAGAATAGTGAAACTCCAGAACAGCAGGGACACAGCCTGGAGGAGAGTGGGTCATCCCCAATATGGAAGTCAGGACAACTGTCTGAAACCAACTGTGAGGACAGCGAGTCAGGCACTCATCACAGTGGACGACTGTCAGCCATGAGTGTGGAGAGCAATCTGACAGGCACAGCTTCCACAAGACTGGCCAGCCCTGAACATGAGGACCAACATTCACCTACTGAGCAAATTGAAGATTGAAACCATAAGGAAAACATACATGTACACTAGTAGTCTAGCTGTTAAGAGTGCATACTACAATGTACTTAACTTTTAAAGAAAATACATTACTTTATAGATCGTATCACTACATTGTTGTTTTACACATGTTACACACAGAGCAATATATACATTTTGTAAACAAGGACAACTACACTTTGATAAAACAAATATGGTACAACACTCAGCAGTTGATCTCAAGCAAGAATTGTTCATCTATACTTAGACTATACTTACTGATATGTATTTATTTAGGGCTGTCTGTGGAATCATTATAACAATGTACCAGTTCTAATGTCACATTTGTCCAAATCTTGTTACTGTTGTTCTAGGGTACAACTTCACATATAATGATTTCAGTGTGTAAGACTTAAGTTTGCGTTACTTGAACACTCATCACTTGATTTGCAACATTATTCATAGCTGTATTAAAAAGCTTCAAAACCAAAACAATACTGTAGAAGTCCTTAAGGTATACAGCACAATCCTCCTGTAAAAGATTTGAAATGACAAGGAACATTATTACATATACAAGTAACTGCATCACACCCTCCTGGTAGTAGTCAGGATATCTACTCAATTACCTAACAGAGGAGGTTGTCAATGGTGGGATGAGCTAGAGTAGATTACAAATATTACTGGACGGCTGGTAGTCCGCACCCACGTAGTCCGTGTTGTTTGTGGTTGAGCTGCACGCCCCCCAGCGGAGATCCTCCAGAAGTGTAGGGTTGGACAGCTTCCCTGTGTCACCTATCTCCTGGAAGGTGCTTTGAGCATCTGCCGCCTTCCAGTCCAGGGACTTAAAAGTGTTGGCGCCAATCTCTTTCACCTTAAACTCTGCCTGCAGTGGAAACAGCATCATTTTGTTAACCTCTGTTTATCTTTTATACCTTTTCCTGTAGTTCTTTGCAGGTTACGATGAGATGTATATAACGTTATGTATTCAGATTTGGATTTAAATGGCAGTCTGGTCCCCATAGGGTAGAACGAACCTCATCCTCAGCTTCCTCCAAAGAGGCTGTGGGTTTCACTGCAGCTGGACAAGTCGTATTGTCTTGGAATGAAGAGGCCCTGGAGGTGGTGTAGTTTGTGTCTGTCCCTGAGCCGCTATTTAAAGTTTCATCGTTGTTTGATCGACCCAGTAGCCAGTAGGTCTTCATCTTGCCTTTTCCCTGAGGTGACAAACAAACGCCTGTTAAATGCTTTCTTTTCATGTGAAATTCTGGGATTCAGCAACATGTAGTTCTACCTTGTCTGGGATAATATGGACTGTCCTCACATCATTGATATATTACAGCTATAGCAAAATATGATCCTACCTTGACAGTTTTATGACCATCATTATGCTCTGATGGAAAAAAGATATACACTGCTACTGTGACGGTGCCTTATGTGAAACTTTTCTATATGTGATATTCATCTCCCACAAACATTGGTGTCATGCCACCTTGATAAACATTACCTTAATGGTCACCACGCCCCTCTCGACAATGACATAGGGAAGGTGCCTTATCTCCTCCCGGGTGGTCTGACTCAGGTGAATGTAGTTACCCTGTGGAAGAACGATGGAAAACTTCAATCACCCCAACTAGGACTGTTACAATTGCCACTTAGGATGAACATTTCTCCCAAATTCACTACTCTTAAAGATATATTTTTCCACATGCTTCTTCATGGCAGTACCAAAGTTTAGCATCACCTTTCCTGTAGTCTCCATTCTGGACGCCACGTTGACAGTGTCCCCAAACAGACAGTACCGCGGGACCTTGATCCCCACCACTCCAGCCACAACGGTACCGGTGTGCATCCCTGGGGACGTGCGGAATGGATGCAAAACGGATTCATTGTCATTCTTTTTCCACATACAAAGTACAATACGAACCTATTGTGTTAATTTACGAAAAAAAAAATTTCAAATTCAGATAAACTGGTCGAATATCTTATCACACATCTAACATACACGGGAAAGGGATAAGAAAATTTCAACCTGTGACATTTGGCAGGAATACAATCATGTTAACAAGAGTTCGTAGACCTCAGGCCTGCATGAAATGTATTGGGTTTCTGTAGACCTATTGTGTATTTTTGCCTTTTTGTCTGTGGTACGTGGTTGGAAAAATGAGCTTTTTACTGTGTTGGTTGTGCACCATGCAAAAGTCTGACTCTGAAATTCCATTTTCTGAATTTGTAAGTTTGGACAGGGATGAACATTACTTATTTTGGATTTCTTAAGTATGTAACCAACCACAGTACTTTGAAGTTGTTGAGACGCTACCTTTTTTTGTCTCAGATGGCCCATGCACATGTAGTTACTCTGTCACATGATATACTAATATCTTCCTATTTCAATGTACTGACCTAATGCAGCTGCTAAGTCTCCTTGGTTTGTGTTCTTCCAATGATATTCATTAAAGATTTATTTCTGGGGTGTTATTCACTTGACATCGGAATGTTACTCGCATAATTTGACCAATGATACTTTTATCTGTAGTTCCATAGACATTAGACAACATGAATAGTGGTAGCCCCCATGCAGCAGCAACAGTTAGTCCCCAGGGTGGTATGATATTTTCATTCAATCCATCCAACCCAAACCTAAATCTCCTGTAGTATCTAAGCCAAATTTAACAGCATAATTTACTATGAAAAATGTCCTTGCCAATCCCATTTATAGATGGCAAGCTGCTGGCAATGGAAGCTTTGAAAAGTTCAGAAGCTGTTGTAGTCAAAGCAAACACCCAGCAAACATCCCCGCAAACCAATGAGCAGTTGCTTAGAAGGGGAATTTCATCATATATTTGCCGCGACAAAATGCAACAAACGATACTGAATTTAAAACAGAACAAAGCTAAGCCTCCACCACTTAACCCTGCCTGTACCATAGATTAAGCAGGCCCAAAAACCAAGCGAATATGACTAGCCCAAAACAACAAATTACCTGTATACAGTATGGAAATGGCATTACCAAAGAAACAAAAAGAAACACAGGACAAATCATACACATACCTTTCTCTTATGCCCACACTCTATACAGTTCTCCTCCACATTAGAAAATTGCATCTTCTTCTGTTTAAGTTCAAGTTCAACCATGATTGCCAACAGGGTAAAGGAACTTGTACCGGAACTTAAAACTCAGTACTATACAGCTCTAGAAACACCACAAAGAGTAATAAGCAAACTCCAATTATACCTGACCAACAGATATATAATCTGGCACACTCCCGTCATCTGGCAAACTGTCAGTGCCACTAAGTAACCTGATACATTGAAGGTAGCCCAGGCCAGATGATGGTTCTACACCCAACCATAATCTGTTTTTAAAACCAAGCAGATATTGGGAGGATGCCCCAACCACACTAAAACAGGATCAACCTATACAGTATCAAGTTCAAGCACTAGGAGGCCCAAAATCAAACCTGACCACCAGGACACCACAAACAACTCACGTACCAAATGGCAACACAATGGCACCTTGCGTTCCGGAGATACAGCGCACGCCCCGTGCCCGCACAAAAGGTAACCTAAAATGTCAAGTTCAAGCACCAAGGGCGCCAAAATCAAAATTGAGCATTATTCAGCCACCGCCGACACATGTGCCAAATATCATCGCGCCAGCACCAGCCGTTCAGAAGATATAACTCCGGAAACACCCCTCCCGGACACAAAATTCGACCTGCCGGGTCAAGTTCAAACGCGACAAGGCCCAAAGTCAATCCTAGGCAACAGGCAACAACCCCCCACCCATGCACCAAAAATCGTCGCAATCGCGCGTATCGTTCCGGACACACAGTGCCAAAAGTGCCCCAAAAACACCAAAAATGCCACCTGCAATGTCAAGTTCAAACGCCAGGAGGCCCAAAATCAAACCTGAGTGTTAGGCTACCACCCCCAACCCACGTACCAAAAATCGTCGTGCTCGTACCATCCGTTCACGAGATACAGCGCCCTACATCCCCGGCTACCGAAAATTCCCACCAGCATCAAAACCATACCTGCATACATGC